>NW_004797394.1:557469-559134 GCF_000002075.1 Aplysia californica
ATACACACACACACACACAACACACACACACACACACACACACACACACACACACACAGCGCGCGCGCACTCATACACTCATACGTTCCTAAAGAAACACAAGCATTGATTATCGCCGTGTGCTTTGGATTTTGCCAGCATATTATCGTAACCGGCTCTTCCGACGTTCTTATCTCGAACCAAATTATTTTTTCCTCAAAGTTTACAATAAATCTGTTTTTTATTATGGTAGAGAAGTCTTACTTGTTGAATATGCGCGCATATTTAATTTCCGTTATGAGATCATGCAAAAGAAACAGAAAAACATTACGCAAGTGGCGCAGTTAAACTCGGCATACATGAGTTTCTCAAATCCTCATATCTGAAGGTTGTTTAGAATATCTCTACAAATTCAAAACTATACTATAAGACGTATAATGCGAGAAGCCTCATAAACCATATTATTATTCTGTTTCGTGGGCTGCAAACGCCCGCGATTTGGATGTGACACGAATTTATACCCAAGAGAGGAACTTTGTGTTTTTTTGTCTGGGAGAAAGGGGGGGGCGCGCGCGCGCGTTTGTGTGTGTGTGTGGGGGGGGGGTTGTGTGTGTGAAAGGGGGTGGGGGTAAGGGGGTAAGAGGGATCGATAATCAATGAACAGTCCTTGACTTGTCCTTTCCGTATTTCTGGAGCGTGGGTTTAAGCCACTTTACACTGAAGACCATGACGAGCGACCTTGAGTTGAAATAATCTAGATGTTTTTATCGAATCTGGAGAAAAGGGGCACACCGTTAGCTGAGTTGGTAACATGCTGGGCACCTGAGCGGATGACCTTAGTTCAAATCCTCTTACTCTCTCTCTCTCTCTCTCTCTCTCTCTCTCTCTCTCTCTCTCTCTCTTTCTATCTCTCTCTCTCTCTCTCCCTCTCTTTCTCTGGCTTGCTCACAACCAGAGCCTGTAACTTTTTGTCGTTGTACGCTCCATAAAATGGCGACTGAAACGGGGAATATGAAAGGCTAGGTCGGACAAAGGACTTCTTATTGAGAACTCTTGCTTTCGTGTAGTCGGAAAGGTCTCATAATCGTAAACCTCATCTTCGCTCAACCATTATATGATCCATCCTTTAGCCGTAATTCCAAAACATAACGAACTTACGCCCGTAAAAATTCTAATGTACAATTCTGAAAGAGCAACGAATAGCTTCAACAGCCAGTTACGAGACACCCGCGGAAATCTGATGCCGTGTGAGAAATGTGACGTCAATGGAAGCTGCAAGGACTGGGGAAGGTAGGCAGACGAGAGGGTAACCATAGAAAAAGGGTGTTCACGAGAATGAACTCGCAAAAAAGAAAATTAGCATAAAAAAGTATTGTGTGCATCAATCATACCCTTGTATTATAATATCCAATACTGAGCAATCTGACCTAATTTCGGGATATCGTGGAGCTAAACCATTAATTTTGACTCCATCTGAAACTAAAAGAAGGGCAGGGGGAGGAAGGTAGCAAACGCATTCAACTCTACTGCTTTTCGTTTGCTTGTCCATGGAGTGCCTTTATTCAGCGAAGTTTCTGTAGATATTTTAGAGCGGAGGCCGTAACAGTGCAAAGTCTAGGGCAGTGGTTTTCAAACTTTTTTCGCCCCCCGCCCCCTTTTTCACCCAGCCGAGCCCCAGCGCCCCCT
>NW_004797394.1:561200-565168 GCF_000002075.1 Aplysia californica
ACATCGGTTTCACTGATTTTCATTTCTGAAAATTGATCTTTAGAGTTTTGAAGTATGCTACATCCTTGTCAGATTTTTCGTGATGAATCTTCTTTATATGGGATTTGCGGGCTGGGAAAGAAAGTTCTTAGTTATAAGTGTAAACTATGCCTAAGCTATCAATTTTTGTTTGTGTTTTTGTTCTTTTATGTGGCTTTTTTCCCCTCATCATTTTTTTATGTTGCATGTCATGAAAATTTCACACCGCCCCCTTAGCGCCCACAAGCGCCCCCCAATCGCCCAGTTTCGCCACAGCGCCCCCCAAACTCTCGCCACCGCCCCCCTGGGGGCGGTAGCGCCCACTTTGAAAACCACTGGTCTAGGGTGTCATAATTCAAGTTTCTGGCATGACTTGACTCGGATGCACTGATGGCTGAATGCCTGTTAGTCATCAAAGCTGCAGTATGACAGCACGATGTGGGAGCAACTTCCTCGGTATCAGACTGTTGTTGTTTTGATGTTTTTTAAACTTCAGATGTGGCATCTTTGGTCTAATGTTGGGTTGTTGGGCTCGCAACAGTGAGACTTTGACTTTGAACCGTGTCACAGGCCGGAAGCTGTGTCCTTTGGAAAGGTGTTTTACACGAATTTTCCTTACGTCACCCTGGTGGGAATGGGTATGTTTGCTGTAGATGACAAAAGATCTTATCAATCGGTTAGTTTTTCCGCGCTTAATGAGCAGCTTGCACTGTATGCTTCCCGCGAAGCCGATAATGTTTGTGGTTGTTCTAATGTCTGTTCGGTGAATAACAGTATGTATCAGAGATCTCCATTATGGGTAGAGATTTTGCTGTTGTTAGATTTATGCGCTATACTAATGCTATTTATTAGGTACTATGATTACGTGAATGCTCTTAACCATTATACTTTTATGGCAACGTACATAAGCTATTTTTGTCACATATTTATGAGGAAACGGACACGTTAAACACATCGTTTATAGGCTCAGTTTCGTCGCTATGGATTAATAAGACAATTTCGACTGGGCTTTTAAACTCGAAGGGCACATCACTACTGCTGAAAGCTGCTTAGGATTGCTCAGTTATCTGCTGCACATCGGAATAGATGCCAGAGATTCCACCAGTAAAATTCCTATGAGATAAGTTACCTAATTATCATGTTTTTATAAATTCCCCTTTGCGCACTGGGGAATTCTTGCAATCTCTTTACCGTACTAGCCTTGGTCTGTGGAAATGTCAGATTTTGGTAATTGTCGTAATCATTCTACACCGTGTTCACTTTGTTAACAATCTGTATGTTAGACTTACTATGCTGCTGTTACATCCACTCACCACAAGGACGAGACTTCTTAATCAAGCTAAGACTGGTGAAAATGGTGAAATGGTGTACGTTTAACGACCCTATCAACACTATTAAGGAAGCGGGACCTCCGAGTTTATCTTCCATCTTCGAAAGGACCGAGCCAAGTGGGAAATTCGTGTTAAGTGCCTTTCCCAAGGACGCAACGTCGGACCGAGCTGAGGCTCGAACCCCTCGACCCGTATACGGGTCCTGTAGCCTAACCACAAGGCCACCGCCGCCAACAAGGACTGTACAGGATAAAACTAAGTATTACCCCAAAAATGATAGTGAAACAGAATGAGTTAACGTCTTATAACAATCAGAGCTCGAGGAAGAAAGGGGGGGGGGGAGAATGGGGTCTTTTTATATAACGCAATACGTTATCCTTCTTTGAAAGGTCAATTGGCAAGTATAACAATTCACTGGTTGGAGGGCACCATTGGTAGGTCATACTTCTTTTTTTTTCTCTCTATTGTTTCAGTCAATCTGTCTTGCTTTTTCCACGCACTAAATGACCCTCATAATTTCGATGTGCTCCTCTATACTCAAACTCTTACAAACAGTTCAGTGGCAGGGAAAAACGCAACAAAAGGCGGGGAAGGGAGGGGGGGGAATAATCTTCTGAAAACTCGATAGTCCATGTGATCTACTCATAAAAAAACAACACTGATCAAATTTGTAAATTATTTATAGGAGCATAACAAGTTTGATACCTGGACGCAACATATGGGTTAGGGTTATGGTTAGGGTTAAGGTGAGGGTTAGGGTTAGTTTTAGAGTTGTAATTTGAATAGTAGAGGTACAGAAGGGGGGGGGGGAGGGAATACCTGCAGCGTAGAAGCCTGCCTCCCAAATGACCTAAATACAAGAGCGTTGAAAATTCTTACCGCGTGGTTGTTTGATCAGGCATTGCAGTTCTCCAAAAACAATTTTTTAAATGCAGGAGCATTTTGCACCGCTCATTGACACAATATACAAAGACCATTTAGGAGGTAGGCTTTGGCCCTGCATCTTGGGTCAACCCGGCTGAGAGGAATACAAACTTACTTCCTTACTCTCTCACTATACCGTCACACTTGCCTGTCCCTGGCCACGTCCTCCAATTTCGGCCAATCCAGGTCCTGGGTGAATTCCTCATCCCTTATTGGCCCTTTATAGCTTTCAGCTGGTCTTCCTCTTTTTCGTTTTCCAGTTGGTCTCCCACACCATGTCTGATAGAACAATCTTGTCTTTTGGCATTCTTAGAAAATTTCCTAGATATCTCCATCTTCTCCTCTTCATGGTCGTATTGATATATTCAATTCCAGTTCTTTACGACTCTTTATTATTTGTAATAAATTCATTCCATTTTATTTGTGAAATTCTTCCTAAACATTTTGTTTGGAAGCTTTTCAATTTTCGTTGGATACAAAACCTCAGTGGAAAGACTGAGATACTCAACGCAAATTCTCCTCACGTGGGAATCAACTCAAGCCCACTGCATGCGACAGCGAAGCGTCTAACCCATACACCAGCGACGCCGTCATGTTGCAGTTTCCTGTCGTTATGTATGTTCATATTGATAAAACGATAAACTATGGTAGGCGGGTGGTTGGCGGGTGCTCTGGTGTGGCTTGCTACTTCTTTTCTATCAAACATCTATCGTCCTTATCTCTTCTCCTTTCTTGTGTTTGTTACTTTCTTGTAACACTTTTAATATTCGGCACCCATATGACCTTACTGTATTGCAGGTGCCGTAAAACCCTTTCTAAAACAAACAATAAAGCTTGATAGGCTAATGTTTACAACAGTGGCTATGTTCTGATCCATCTCTCAGACATATCTCTATTATTAAATTAATTTTATTGTTACTGTCTATCTCTCCACGACCCCCCTCCCCAACGTCTGCGTCAGCATTACCATTCAGAGCCAATAAATTATTCTCAACCCCAGATCAGTATCAAACAATTTTATATCTAGGCCAGCATAATGAAAATATTATTATTATTATTATACTGATAGAGTAAACTCTGATGCCACTACGGTGAATAGAAATCATAGACTTATATTGTACCCTAGATCGAGCACTCTTACGACAATGTTCTGTCCACTATGGCGCGCTCCATCTAATTCTAGAAACACTCTAAAATGTGCAGTATGACGCATTTCCTGTGCGCTGTAGAGCGCATAATTTGACTCTAGAAATAGAAATACTCTACATAGAACATGCATTCGGGCGAATTTCCTGTCCACTATGGAGTGCACCATTTAGACACAACTTGAGCCAAATTAAGGGCGAAACGAGGCAAAATGATTTGGGGGGGGGGGGAGGGGTGGGATGCAACACACACACTAGTCAATAATATGGAGACAGATCGCTACCTCAGCATTACAAACTCCTGTCTGCTCAGTACCATAATCTAAGCAATTTGTCTTCAAAGATTTTGAGTTGCACACCATGTCAAGACTTTTTTCATGCAACTCTTTGAATATTATCCTGATAACGACTCCTAATAATCTTACGATTTTAATAGATTAGATAGGACTTTTGGTTTCTGACCTCATGGTCTTAGTAACTCAAAACCCCCCGGGGCAGTGCCACTGACTGAAGTGTCTTTAGGCCATTCCCAAAAAAGGGGGGGGGGGGC
>NW_004797394.1:567829-568881 GCF_000002075.1 Aplysia californica
ATATATATATATAAACAGACACCCTAAATAGATAAACAGAAAAAGAAAAGGCGTTTTCGATAAAAGAAAAAGTCGACAAATTTTTGTTTCATAAATTCATTTAAAAGCGTTTTGATCAGATAACGTCTCTACGACCCACATCGACACAACAGAGCGTAAAGACCCCGGATGTATATACTAGGTCAAGTAAGTTCAGAATGGAGGGCTTAAGTTTACCTTTACTACTTTCGCTTCGAAAATATTCTCAGTTGGCGCCACATTGTTCACACAGTGTGTAAGCCAATATGAATGCCGTTATCTTATTAATAATAAACAGCGTGAATTTCCGAAATTGTATGTGAGGCATCGTGGTGAAAATAATGAAACCGATGAAAGAGACATACTTTTCCCCCGCCAGTTAGCCTGTATTTCAATTTTTTCCCCCTTTATTTTCATTCAGCACCTTCATGTCTATTTAGAACACATTTTTGTGTGGATTTTACTGATAAACGTTGTTCAAAGGTTCAAAAATGTAAATTTGCAGATTCAAAGGGCACTCAAGCTTAGGAAATCACCCAACTTTGGCGGCCGTCTTCTCACTAATGTTTGGAATTTTACCTCTGACACCAGGCTACCCCGACCTCTGTGAATCGTACTTATCCCGACTCCTGTTCATGATAAGTGAGTTTTTTGTGTGTTTTTCTTCAAAAACAAAACAAAAGATCAAGCTTTAAGATTATACCAATTGACTCATTTGCACAAAACGTGACGAGCACCTGATTCCACCGCGTTGTGACGCATATTATTTCTGCTTGACCTTCCCGTGTCGGTTTTGCCGATTGTCCTATTCGGTTTTTTCCCAGGCGGGTTATTTGTCCCAAAAAGTGGATTTTTATTATTGGCATCTAGTACTTTATCTATAAGCTCGATCTGGAACCAATAAACGCGTTTCTCGTCTTGAAAGGAGAGTAAAGATTAGCGCTACGGCCACTCTAAGCCTGTTTTTGTGGACAAGATCTTGTCTTCACACACAGACACGCTCTCTCTCTCTCTCTCTCTCTCTCTCTCTCTCT
>NW_004797394.1:570005-571712 GCF_000002075.1 Aplysia californica
GAGAGAGAGAGAGAGATATTGGCCGGGTTGGTGCAAATGGAGCTGGGGGGGGGGCATAAAGAAACGGGAGCACTTCACTTAAACTGTCATACCTGCCTTTAATTTAATGTTATGCAAATACATGTTTATTTGAACACATCTCTTAAGAGTGTCAACAACTTATTTATAGCCTCTGCTGGGATGAACGATATATGTGTCAAGGACACGACATGTCGTTTGTAACTAAGACAGGGGAGGTAGGATAACACTGCCAGAGGGGGGGGAGAGGCTGAGTTCCAGGGAGAAAGAGGCCAGACAGAAAATAAAAGGCCTCATAATGCCTGGAACCGATGTAAAAAGCGGAAGTTGCCGAACCGTGTTTGATGTTGAAGTGTTGAGGCGGAACAGAACGTGGGAACGGGAGAATGTGAGTGTATAAATGTGGGGGGGGGTATTGGGAGGGGGGAGGGGAGCAGTGTTGCATGAGAAAGAAAGAAATACTATGTTGTGATAAATAATATTATGGCCACCAGATTCGTAATCGTGAGGTTGCGGGGGTTCGAGCCTTAGTCTCAAAGTTATGTCCTTGGGGAAAAAACACTTCACAAGAATTTTCCTCATTTCATCCAACTGTGGATTGATACCCGGCCATAGACCGAAAAACATTGTCAGTATGTTCGTGTTTTAGCGCCTGTAAAATGGCAGCCATCCGGGTAGCGACCGAAATATTTTCTTCCCTAAAATTGTCTCCTTTCACCACCTTTCCTGCTCTCCAGCAATGTTCTGTCGTCTACTTTAGTCTCCACTTTCTTTCCCTCCCCCCTCACCTTCTGCTGTGCCTCCTCCTTTGTGCTCCTTACTCTTTCAGCAGCGTTTCTACTGCTACTCCTTGATTCCTTCTCGTTGCTGTCTTTCAGCCACACCCCTGATCTTCTGGTAGGAAAAATCTAACCCTAGCATTATCGGACAAGGTCCCATGTGCATTTTGCGCAAGGTAAAGATCCCTTGGTGGTCTAAATCGATAAGAGTAGGCTTCGGCCGCAACCCAGGCAAAATTCAAAGTTTCCTTCAAATTGAAAATGTTTAATGTGTCCCGCGCGCTGATTGCAGTTTGCAAGCGACATAAAACACTTACCAACAAAAAAAAAGGCAGCTTGCACTATATAATTTTTCAAAGGAAGTTGAGGTTGTTTCAGAATGCTATCTGATCTGTTGGGGGGAAATAATATAGATTGTAAAACATATTAGAGCTTGCTGCTGAGCGGAGATTTTTTACATACAAAATGCTATCTATTAGCATTATTATCAATACTTTTGGCAGGCGCTGTCTGTTTGTCTGGCCCTCCGTCTTGCCATCACGCTGTATTGAACCTCACTGTGAACATCAGACATATTTTTATACTTTGTAACTTCTAGCTTTTGTGTTTTTAACATATATAATTTCCTTGTATTATATTATTGAACAACATGATAATGATATAGTTACCTGGGCCGCTCAATGCATCCTCTCAGAAACCTGGCCAACCTTGATAAACGTTTTTTAAAAAAAATCCCAGTAATAATGATATGGTTGTATACTTTACTTGGCTTTTTGAAGTTGGTAGTCTGCGGTGTACAGGAACTGCTTAGTCCAATAGATGATGTAAAAACACGGGAGGGGGGGGAGGAGGAGGAGGAGAAGAAAAATGACGAGGATGATGATGATGAGGAGGAGGTGGAGGAGGAGGA
>NW_004797394.1:571827-573464 GCF_000002075.1 Aplysia californica
GGAGGAGGAGGAGGAGGAGGAGGGGGAGGAGGAGGAAATAAAAGTATAAATAATAGAAATAGAGATATCATAGATACGTTGCTGACAATGTGGCTCGGAGTTGGAATCGAAGAGGGGGGTTGGAAGACAAGTAAGATCAAATTTATTACCATCTACTCCTTCACCTGCTACCCACAATATGCGCACACTCAGTTAAGCTTTGTAATTTGAGAACTCAGTACTCGGTCCTTTGTCTGCATTATAAAAAAATACATTTGATAATATCAGAATGTAGGGTCATCCTGGGGTTATGGGCTCATGCGAAGGCTGTTTGTAGTAGCACGATTATGATGACATAGATATTGACGGATGAGTTACTGTGTGCTTTGTGTGTGTGGGGGAGGGGGGGGCTTTGTGTACATGAGAGAGAGAAGGGAGGTGAGGGTGGGGGGAGGAAAGAGAGGAAAGGAGATAGATAAGGGGGGGGGATTGGAGAAGCTGTTACTGTGTGGAAGCCTAGAGAGAAAGAAGAGCAGAGGAATAGAAAGAACACGTACACAGATTTGAACAACTTAGCAACTAATAACACATCTAGGAAAACCGAGCTGGTCATGAAGACAGACAACAGGAAGGAGTGGGGTACCATGATCGTCAATGTCTGCTCCAGACCTGACGCTTGAAGAAGAAAAAGCCTGTTCTAACGGCCACCTGTCTAAGACAATCACTTGTACAAAAGCCACTCCCACTGCCCCCATCCTCACCCCTTGAATTTCTTCTAAATTATGACACAGCGTAATACGTAAACATATCTTTTAAAAACTTACGGCGCTTGCAACTGCAAAAGTTCATGTTAGCACGCATGTGTCCACCTGTCTAAGATTACCAATTCTCTCCTCCCTCGATTACTGAGTGGCCGTATTGGACAATTTCGACTATATTTTCAAAATCTATATTTTTTTTCAGGAAGACGAGGTGGTGGACAATATCGAGGACGTTGCGGACCACGCAAGATCTCGACGGGCCATAGTGTCTGATCTATCGTTGCGCTGGCCGAAGGGAATCATTCCATACGTCCTTACAGACGCTATAGGTGAGCTGGATAGATGTGTGTGTGTGTGTGTGTGTGTGTGTGTGTGTGTGTGTGTGTGTGTGTGTGCACGTGTGTGTGTGTGTGTTTGTGAGTATGCGTGTATGATGTATGTACTTGTGTATGTGTATCTGTGTGTATGTGTGTGTATTTGCACAAATGTGTGTCTCGCTGTCTGTAAATGCCATTTTCAAGAACGTTGCCAAACACCCGCCATCTCGTCGAGACATAAGTGTCCGATCTACCACACTACTGGCCCAAAGGAATCCTTCCTTACGTCATCAAAGACATTACAATGTACATAGGTCAGCTGGACTGACCATAAATTGATAATTTTGGGCCTCGATCTAGACGCTCTTATTATACCTTTTGGCGTCTTGTCCTCGACTAAGAGAGCTTGGCCAAGATAATTTTATGCAGCTGGTGCAGGGGGGAAATTGTTTGATGGAGTCAGTACTTTGCGTGTCTGTGGATATAAGTATGTGTGTGTATGTGTGTGTCTGTTTGTGTGTGTGTGTGTCTGTGTGTGTGAGAGAGAGATGGGGGGAGTGTGTGTGTGTGTGTGTGTGTG
>NW_004797394.1:575583-577504 GCF_000002075.1 Aplysia californica
ATAGATAGATAGATAGATAGTGAGAGAGTAAGAGACATTGTGTCACCTTTCGTTAATACATATGTGTGCGTGTGTGTATGTGTGTGTGTGTGCATATGTACGTGTGTGTGTGTGTGTGTGTGTGTGTGTGTGTGTGTGTGTGTGTGTGTGTTTGTGTGTGTGCTTGTGTGTGTGCTTATGTGTGTGTTTTTTTGTGTGTATGTGTGCTTGTGTGTTTATGTTCTCGTGTGTTTGTGTGTGTGTATGTGTGTTTTGTGAGTGTGTATATGTTTTCGTGTGTGCATCACAATGTCCCCCCTGATAATATCCCCCTCATAAAGTCCATAAAGATGTCCCTATCACAGCCTCACAACAATGACTTCTGATAATGCTCCTCACATTGTCCATAACGATATCATTCACAATGCCCCTCACAATGTCCGTTGCAAATCTGTCTTTCACATAACCCCTAACAATGGCCCTTCGCATTTTCACTCACAATGCCCCTCACCATCTCCATCACACTTCCACTCACAATGGGCCTAACATTGCCCTTCACGATGTCTTCTGACAATGTCCCTCACAATGTCCCTCACAATTCTCCTTATAATGTCCTCTGACAATGTCCCTCACAATGTCCCTCCCAATTCTCCTTATAATGTCCTCTGACAATGTCCCTCACAATGTCCCTCACAATTCTCCTTATAATGCCCTCTGACAATGTCCCTCACAGTGTCCCTCCCAATTCTCCTTATAATGTCCTCTGACAATGTCCCTCACAATGTCCCTCACAATTCTCCTTATAATGTCCTCTGACAATGTCCCTCACAATGTCCCTCACAATGTCCCCCACACCCCGCAGGCTCAGTGCGTGCACGAGTTGGGTCACGCCATAGGCTTCATCCACGAGCACCAGAGCCCTGACCGGGATGGCTGGATAAGGGTGAATGAGGAGAACGTCTTACCTGGTGAGTGCCATGTTGGTGGTGATGTTGTTGTTGTCGTTGCTGTTGTTGTTGTTGGTGGTGGTGGTGGTGGTGGTGGTGGTTGTTGTCGTGTTGTTGTTGTTGTTGTTGTTGTTGTTGTTGATAGTGGTGTTAATGTAATTGTTGTTGTTGAGGTTATTGTTGTTGTTGTTGTTGTTGGTAGTGGTGGTGGAAGTGGTGGTGGTGGTGGTGTGGTTGTGGTAGTGGTGATGGTGTCGTTGTTGTTGTTGTTGGTGGTGGTGGTGGTGGTGGTGCTGGTGGTTGTGGTTGTGGTAGTGATGATGTTGCTGTTGCTGTTATTGTTGTTGTTGTTCTTATTGTTATTATGGTTGTTGTTGTTGTTGTCGTTGTTGTTGTTCCGGTTGTTGTTGGTGGTGGTGGTGATGGTGATGGTGGTGGTTGTGGTTGTGGTTGTGGTTGTGGTAGTGGTGAGAGTGTTGTTGTTCTTGTTGTTGTTGGTAGTGGTGGTGGTGGTTAATTAGGAGATCATCTTGCCTGGTGAGTTCCTGCTAGTGTTGTTGTTGTTGTTGTTTTTGTTGTTGTTGTCGTTGTGGTTGTTGTTGTAGAGGTTGCTGTTGTTGTTCGTGGTGGTGGTGGTGGTTGTTGTATTGTTGTTGTTGTCGGTGCTGCTGTTTTTGTTGTCGTTGGTGATGGTTATTGCGGAGAACATTTTTGCCTGATGATTTCCCGATTGTTGTGCTGTTGGTGATGTTGTTGTTGTTGTTGTTGTTGTTGTTGTTGTTGTTGTTGTTGTTGACTTTGTTGCTGTAGATATTGTTGTTAATGTTGTTGTTGTTGTTAGTGGTGGTGGTGGTGGTTGTTGTCGTTGTTTTTATTGTTGTTGATGTTGTTGGTGGTGGTGGTGGCGATAGTGTTAATGATGTTGTTGTGTTGCTGTTGTTGTTGTTGGCTGTGGTGGTGATGGTGGAAGTTTTGGTACTACTACTACTACTACT
>NW_004797394.1:579431-581931 GCF_000002075.1 Aplysia californica
AAAGAAAGAAAGAAAGAAAGAAAGAAAGAAAGAAAGAAAGAAAGAAAGAAAGAAAGAAAGAAAGAAAGAAAAAAAGAAAGAAAGAAAGAAAGAAAGAAAGAAAGAAAGAAAGAAAGGAGAAAAACAGAAAGAAAGAAAGAAAGATAGACAGAAAGAAACAAAGAAACAAAAGCATAACAAGGAAACAAATAAATCAAAGAATGTTCCTTTTAAGGAAATTAAGACGTTTTCGTGTCGATAATAAGATTATGTCCCTTTTATACTATTCTATATTCGAAAGCGTGCAATTAGTTTGTATTTGCTGTTGGGCTGGGAATTGTAGGGTCAAAGATAAAGAAAAATTTGACAGAACCTTTAAGAAATCCTGCAAGATCTCTGGATATCATTTTACTACAATTGTTAAAATGTATAACACCACAAGTATAAAAAAAGATAATGTTAAAAAGCATTATAAACGACCCATAACACCCCCTTTCCACGCAGATTGTCCGATCAAGCAGCGGCAGATATGTACCTATAAAAACAAAGAAAGGTTATAAAAGAAGTTTTTTACCATCTAGCTCAAGGCTAATGTCATAATAAGCACAGATGTATGTATCTATATAACTCCAAAGGTCTTGTGATTAAATTCCTGCAGGTGCTTGAATGATGCTTCTGATGTAAAATGTACATTTTGTCAGCTTTACTTCTCTTTTCATATTGAATTTTAATGAGAGTAACATATAATTAAAACGTTTATTTTTACCTGCATGTGTTTTACGGTCCTGTACAGCCATGAAAAATTTCCCTCTGGGATTATACAGTAGTATCTTATCTTATCTTATCTTATCTTATCTTAGGGGTGTGCATATTTACAATGTTCTGATCTATAACTCAGAGAACCACTGCAAAGACTTCCCCCTGACGTGTCATAACGACGGTTTTCTCACGCTGGTGGAGGGTCAGTGTGCCTGCTACTGTCCTGAAGGGCTGGACCCTGCCACGGGATGCGCAGATATAATGAAAAAAGGTCAGTAGAGCGCCCTAATTGTCACTGTGGTCAGGTCTGGGCCGATTTTGAATACCTAATTGTCTGAACTACCCAGTAATTATTGTCAAAAAAATAATATGTATCCTACTTGTTGATGTGTCTCAATAATTAATAGCTGACAGGGGGAGTTACATTTTTTAACATTTAAACATTTTCCCATTAGCTATTTTGGAAAAGAAAAGTATCTAATGGTTATCCTCACGAACAATACAGTTACAATGGTGACATGGGGGCTTGAGAAAGTGAACGTTACAGCCTATAGGATGGATTAAACTGTGTACGTTATATCGACGAGTTGCTGTGGTATTGCTCAAGCTTTATTACTTAATTTAAGAATTCATAATTCTCTGCCACGTATAAGACATATTATTATGCCCTGGTACTGTTTGTGCGCTTGAAAGTAACTGTTACGTTCTGTTCTTTCTTTGTTTGTAATGCCACATAATAATAACCGGACTCGTAACATGAGATTCCCGGTTCGGGGGTTAGAGCCTCAGCTAGGTCCGACCTTGTGTCCTTGGAAAAGGCACTTTACACGAATTTCCCACTTGGCTCGGTCCTTTCGGATAAGGACGTTAAACTCGGAGGTCCCTCCTCTTATATAACCTAACGGTGTTTATTGGAGCGTTAAACCTATACCATTATTTAAATACTTTCCCATAATAATAAATCTGTCCGTCAATGTCTGACGATGCCCAAAGCATCTGCAGAAAGTTATACCCCCCCCCCCCCAAAAAAAAAGAAGATATATATAACATAGACCAATAAAATGCGTATCATAGTGACGTGTGTTTCCTACTAGGGCCTGTATGATAGAATCAGGCACAGAAGAGCTCGTCACATTCTGACTATTAAATTGAAGTAAAAGATTTTCTTTTCCACCGTGGATAGGTGCAGCTTGCGGGTTTCCCCTTTGGGTCTAACATTTCTAAATCGCAAAGCCACATTATAATGTGTTATCCTCATTAGTTTTAGTAAGTATTTTACGGCACTTTCAACACAATAAGGTCACATAAGTGCCGAAGAATACATGATAAATTGATTGAGTAGGTTATTTACGGCACTATCGACTCAATTTTGGTCATGTTAGTGCCACCGAAGAATACAGGTGTTACAAGAGAGTAACAAACACAAAAAAGAAGGAGAAGAAATAAGAACGATAGATGTTTGATAGGAAAGATGGAGCAAACCACATCAGAGCACCCGCTGATTGCTGCTCTCCAAAAGGTCTGTAAAGAGCCAGGCAGTCTTAAGTCAAGTAATTAATGTTGGAGACTCTCAGAGGAATCTACAGGGTGTCTTTATAAATTAAGTGGGGTATAAACGGCACACAAGTACAAAATATAGACTATTGTTTGTCCATTCAGATATTGAAAATCTCTCGGTGGGACAGGATATTCTTTTAAAAGTTCGTTTAGGTCACCACTAAAATGACATGTTTTCCAACAGAGAGAAAGGGAGAGAGAGAGA
>NW_004797394.1:584384-586277 GCF_000002075.1 Aplysia californica
ACAGATGCTGAGATACGACAACTGATTGAAGAAATCTCACGGCACGGAGATGTGGTTGTTTACACGGATGGATCTGTTAAACGAGAGGAAAAATTTGGATGGGGCTTCCCAGCAAGAGTGAGCGGCAGATAGGTACAGGAACAGCAGAGATCATACGATATGACAACATCTAGCATGAGAATGGAGATACAGGCAATCACTCAGGCTCTCAAATGGGTCACAACAACTCGACAAGCGCATGTGATCTTTGTCACAGACTCTCAGAGCACTCTGAAAAAGATTGAGAGTGGGAAGCTTAGAGCTGAATGGACAGAGCTCCTGAAGAAGACAACGCTGGAAAAGATCAAGAGGATCTTCACCCCGGGCCATGCTGGAGTCAAGGGCAATGAGCGTGCCGATGGGCTCGCTGGAAAGGCAAGACCTGAAGGGAAGCTGTGCCCTGACAAACCTGAAATTGTACATTCAGTCAGGGAAACGCGAGAAAAAGAACAAGAAGAGTCGGAATACCATCATCTTGAGCGACTTCGTGAGCTTGGAATAGGATGGTGCGCATGCAGAAGTTCAAAACTTTGTGGGAGGAGCAGAAGGCTATGGAATCAACCATTGCTTGGAACCGTCAGCATCTACACACTTCGAGATGTGCTTCTTCAGGGGACGGAGCGCTTATGGGGATGCCCCTTGTGCAGTGATGTCGGTCCTTCACACAAATAAACAAGTAATGATAATAATTATTATCATTATTATTAGTATAAATATTCTTATCATTATAATCATTATTATTATTTCTCTTCAATACATTTTTGTTCACACAGAATTCAAGACTGGCCACATCGATTTCGCTAACATCGTGAACTTCAGGGATTACGGCGAGCAGTCAGGGGTTCTTCCTGACGGCCTCTTCAACGAGAAGAAGACACATTTCAACTACTGCTGCAAGGTCACCGGCTTTGAGAGATTCCCCCTTTACCTCCCTACCTCCAAGCCTCTCGTCCTGTTTCAACCAAGGTTGTCTTTCTCCTGCCAGAAAGTGTTTGGTAAGTTTTCTACCTTCCTAACGCGACCTCAAAATTGCATTGAGTTTGTGGGTGCTCTGGTGTGGTTGACTGCCTGAAAGTGTTTTGTAAGATTTCCGCGCCACGCGATCTCAAAGTTGCATGGAGTGTGTGGGTAGTTGGCGAGTGTTCTGGTGGGATTTGCACCTTCTTTTATAAATAATAATAATAATAATAATAATAATAATAATAGATAGCATTCGCATGGCACAAATTCCCGTGAAAAAGCAAGCTATATGCGCTTTACAATCTATACTATTATTACCCGGCAGATCTGATAGCATTCTGAAAGAATCTCAACTTTCTATTAAACATTTATCGTTCTTGTCCCCCTTTCTTATTTTTGTGTCTGTTACTCTTTTGTCACCCATCTAATCTTCCGCACTTATGTGACCTTATTGGGCTGCAAGTGCCGTAAAACTCTAACTAAAAGAAACGGAGTTTTGTATTTTTTCAATGTAAGTTTTTGTAAGTCCACCTGTGAACCAATTTAGATAATTTAGGAGGCGGGCTTCGATCCTGCCTGTCAGGGTCAACCTGGGCGCAGAAAGACACAATATTCCCACAGAAATAAAACAATTCCCGCTCGGAAATCGAACTCAGGTCTCCTGTGGGCCACAACAAAGAGCCGAACTGTTACACCACGGAAAGCAATATTGTCAAAGATTCTCTACTAGTAGTAAAGTATCTTTGGTATAGTAACTAGGTTTTAACTCTGAATATTTAATTTAGAGATGGAGTGTGTGGGTCTCCATGTGCACTCCGTCTACATTATACCATGTAGAGATAGAAGAAGAAGAAGAAGAAGAAGAAGAAGAAGAAGAAGAAGAAGAAGAAGAAG
>NW_004797394.1:588664-590079 GCF_000002075.1 Aplysia californica
AACTATATATTATATTTATCTATTTTTAATAAATCAACCCCGTCAGCTGGCGTCTGTGGTGTAGGAGTTAGGCGCTTCGCTGTCTCTTTCAAGAGACCCAAATTCGATTTTCGTGTACCTCGGTCTTTTGTTCCCTCTCCGCATTGGCCCTCCTCCTCCTCCTCTTCATCATCATCATCATCATCATCATCATCATCATCATCATCATCATCATCATTATCATCATCATCATCATCATCATCATCATCACAGCAACAACAGCATGAGCAGCAGCAGCAGTATCACAATCACCGCAAGCACTACAACAACCACTATCACAACCACCACCACTACCACTACCACCACTATTCCAGCACCACTACCAGATCCACTGCAGCCACAACCACAACCATAACCAATACCACTTCCATAACCACAGCCACCAGCATCACTACACCACCATCACAAGCACTGCTACCACCACCAACACCACCATGACAACCACCACCACGGCCACAACCGCCCCTCCCCCCTTCTACCATGCAACATCATCACAACTTCCACCTTCTTCACTCCATACCATCCCGTATTCCTCAGCCTCTATCTATCTCCATCACTCTACAACAATATTTCAACCCCCCCCCCTCCCAGACCGTCGTATAATCACCATAGACCACCTCATATTCCAGTCTCTGTCTATCTCCCTCTCTCTCTACAACAAAACCTCGACTACCCCAGACAGTCCCGTATACCACAGTCTCAACGTCTATCTTCCTCACTCTACAATAATAACTCATTCCCACCCTCACCCGCCCCCAAAGACCGCCCCATATGCCAGTCTACATCCATCTCCCCCTACAGCAATAACTCAACACACACCCCTTGACCATCAATGATTTATTTATAGAGGCACCAGCCATCCATGTCCAGGTGCTGTTTCAGCCTAACACCCCCCCTCCCCCCCACACACACACCGTCCTGTATACCACAGCCCTCATCTATCTTCCTCACTCTCCAACAATAGTTCAACCACACCCACACCACCCCGTACCACAATCCCTATCTATCTCCCTCAATCTACAGCAATACCTCAACCACCACCACCTTCCTCACTTCAGTGTCTATATTATATCTATCTTCCTCACTCTACATCAATACCTCAACCACCGCAGGCTCCTCAAGGCAGCCAGATCAAACTGGACTTGGACCAGATGAACGTCACGTGCGACCAAGACTTCGTGAGTGTCCGGGCAGTGAGGCTTGGGCAGAGCGGGCAAAAGTGAGTGACCAAGTGACCAGGGGAGTCCTTAAATCAGTGTCTGTTAACGTTGTAATTGTAAGCGCATACTTTCGCCTACTTTAAAAAGCTAACATTTTCGTACCATCCACCTACATGTATTTCAAAGATATGTGGTGTCGATGTCTTTTTTTTTTGG
>NW_004797394.1:590687-591901 GCF_000002075.1 Aplysia californica
CAATGCAACTTGTGTTTTTGTGTGGTCTACGAGATCAGGTTTTGAAAATACTAGATTTGTTCTAATTTGTGCTGAAATTCAATGATACCTGTTTTGTTTTTATCTATTGTTTACTTGGCATTGGGTGTTTTGTTTGTTTGTTGGTGTGGTTTTTTTAAAACTGAATGACGACTTGATATGCACTACCATTATACCTTCTTCAGATTCTGTGGCTCCAAAGTTGGTCAATCCATCATCAGTCACTACAACACGATGATGATGCAGTTCTACACACTCCAGGGCTCCCAGTCCAGCTTCAGGGCAACGTTTACTCTTGTCAAAGGTAACTAAAATACCCCCCCCCCCCCAATCCTCAACAACAACAAAATAAGAAAAACAGGGTTTGATGGAAAAGAAATTGTAGGTTTTGTTGGACTACCTTCGAGAACCGCGAAAGAAAGAATTTGCAAAGTATCAAGCCATATTTCTCTATAGCTCTTTTAAAGTTCCTTCGTCTTGATTTGTTTTCTGTTCAAGGGCATTTTCATGTTTTTTCTCAATTAAGAACTGTGAAAACTCTATGCTATCAGCCAAATGCTCCAATATTATAAGCTTATAAATCAACAATTTTTTAGAAAAGAATAAAACAAACTCTTTCTTTAACATTTTACCGACATTTTGCTACTTAAGAATTAAAAAGTTCTATCTGAGTGGGTTTTTTTGTTGCTGTCTGTTGTTGTTGGGTTTTTTTGTTTGTTTTTTTGGGTTTTTTCTAGGGAGGGGGGGGGGGCGGTTGAGTTACTAAAACCATGAGGTCTGGAACCAATTAATGGTCTATCAAAATCGTAAGATTATCTATAGTCGTTATCGAGATATTCAAAGAATTGCATTCGAAAAAAACTTGACACGTTGTGAAAATTTAAAAATTTCACGTCAAATTTCTCCAAACTGGATGCTGAACAAATAGTACTTTGTAATTTCAGGGTAGCAAATTAAATATTGTCTGTTGGAAACTGGAGCGTCAAAAATTGCGCACAATAATTGACCCAAGCACTGATCCACAGACAGCGATCTGTGCTACAACACAGAGGACCTCGGGGCCTCCTACGCCGGCGATGTCTACTACACACGGTCCTTTGTCCAGTGCCTTAACTGGACTGACGTGACACACTGCCCGTTCCACGCTTTCAAAAGCGAGTGAGTATTTTGGAGTGCACGAGAGAGGGTGGGGTGGG
>NW_004797394.1:596350-606097 GCF_000002075.1 Aplysia californica
TTACTGAGAACACGCCTGTAGACAATTCAAGAACTCTTGAAGACGAGCTGTTATTCAAACTTAAATTATCTTGCAGTTTTCATTTCTTTTTTTTTTTCTTTTTTTTTGGAAATTTATAAAGCAGGCAATAACATGTGCACCATGAAATATGCAAATTCGTGTTTCTAATTTATGGATGATGGTTCAAAACGCTCCTCGTCATAATTTCTTTTGGTCTGGTGCTAATCGAATAGATAATGCGTCCACCTAAAGAGTTTTCCAAACTTATATTTTACGGCATGGGTGAATAAAGTAGCAGCGTAATGACTCGTCGTTTTGCTTTGTTAACTTCAGTTTTATCATCATCATCATCAAGATTACTGAACAATTCTATACATACGTGTGTTGTGAAGCGATTATTCGCTTTAACGTTCCATGTAGAATACGGTACTTGAGTTCGGTTCCCTAGTGGACATTGGGATGATGGTTTAAAATGAAGTATTTCCGTCTGTCTTTAGGTAAGTTCTATCTTTCGGCCCGAGCTGAACTTGGCAGGCAGGTTCCAAACAGCCCGCTTCCTGATCGATCTGAATTGTGTCCATAAGGGTGGCTCAATAGTCTTGTGGTAATTGGGAGGTGACTGGTTCGGTACACGTATTTTCCTCACTTCACTCAGGTGGGAATGGGTACCCGGTCATAGACAGGGAAAGCTCTTGTCCTGTCAGTATGTTAGTTTTTTAGTGCCAATAGACTACAGCTAGCACTGTATGCTTCCCAGGAATTTGAGATTGCTTCAGAATGCTATCAGCTCTGCTTGGGTAATAATATTATTGATTGTAAAGCGCACAGAGATTGCTGTTGAGTGGGAATTTGCGTAATACAATTACTATATATTATCATTGCAACATCGACAATTACAACTTTATTTAAAAAATATTCTGTAACACTTTCCAACAGGTCCATCCTTGAGATGTAAGCCTGACAAGAAACCTCTGAACATCCCTTACTATTTTTCTCTCTAATTTATATAATAAACGCCTCTTAAAATAACTTGACAGTGTTGAAAGGGCCGTAAAAACTATACGATTTCCTCAATTTCCAGATGTAAGGACGAGAACTCCAACTCAACAGTAGACAGGACGTGCCAGAGTGACGGACTTTGGTCACCAGCGCTTTTTGCTTGCTTTGGTATGTAAAGAAGAGTACTACACCCTTGGGAGGTGCTACTGACCAAATTGTCTTTAGGCCATTCCCAAATGGCGGACATTAATATGTTGTTATGCTCAGTAGAATTTTAAATCGGCTGATTCATCAATGTCATGCTTATAACTGTGCCTGAACTTCAACTGGGAACTGCTGCTTTTTCTTTTCTAATCCTTACTATCGTCATTTTCCCTCTACTTCTTTTGTATGTTTGTCACATTCTTTTGCCCAGCTATTTCCGAGGTGCCTTGATAGTCGAAGTAGACTTTGTGCTGTTGAAGCTAGAGAGGTGAGCAGAGTAAGCCTGATTTCCTGTATGGACTTCTCTATTGACATCCACCCCTTGGAGCTCATATGACTTTATGCAGTTACGATCGCCGTAAAAACTCTACTAAAACTTTAAAAAAATAAAAGCACTGTTCTTCACGTACATGTACTTTTGTCCTTAGCCATAAGTCCCCCCCCCCCTGTCCAACTGCATCCCATCTCTTTCAGGTACCTAATATAAAACGTCCTCCTCATCATCATCATCATCATCATCATCATCATCATCATCATCATCATCATCATCATCATCATTATCATCATCATCATCATCATCATCATCATCATCATCATCATTATCACTATCATCATCCTCCTCCTCCTCCTCCTCCTCATCCTCCTCCTCGTCATCATCATCATCATCATCATCATCATCCTCATCTTCCTCCTCCTCCTCCTCCTCCTCCTCCTCCTCCTCCTCCTCCTCCTCCTCCTCCTCCTCCTCATCATCATCATCATCATCATCATCATCATCATCATCATCATCATCATCATCATCACCATCATCATCAAGTGCCACATCTGTGACAGACATGGTTCTCCGTTCATTTCTTTGCTCCGATTCTCTCAAAACAAACCAAATCACCCTGGTATATCCCCAAACCTATCTGTTGTGCAGGTTTTCGGTTGAGTTGCTCTGGCTCTACTCCTGCCTCGCTTGCTATCAAGTTTATCTGGTCCCTAAGTCGATACTGAGTATTACACCTGTTTTGTTTTAAATTTTCCTTAAAGAATGTGGCCAGGCCTTCGACTTTACCAGTGAGAGATAGATGTTCACGCGATACCTAGTGTTACAACTATTTTGTTTTTCATGTTCCTTATAGAGTGTGATCAGGGCTGGACCCTGTTCCAGGGCAGGTGTTACAAACACTATGACGAGCCACACAAATACCCCGAGGCAGAGAGTACGTGCGCAGAGCATGGAGCCTATCTGGCAATAGCAAGAGATGAAGTCACCAACAACTTTCTGGGCACTCTCAGGTAAGCATTTAGACAACAGGTTGGAACAAGACTACACCTTCTTGTTTCTGCTCTTCTTTTTGTTCTTGTTCTTCTTTATGTTCTTGTTCTTGTTCTTGTTCTTGTTCTTGTTCTTGTTCTTGTTCTTGTTCTTCTTGATGTTCTTGTTCTTGTTCTTCTTGATGTTCTTGTTCTTTTTCTTGTTAAAAAAACATAACAGAAACAGAGATCAGCAACGATAGTTTGCTATTTATTTCTCTGCTCGAATGCTCTTCAAAAATCTCTAATTTATCATCGTGGTCTTTTTCTGCCCCCTGCCTATTCAAGCTCTCAAAGTGTTTCCATGTAAGACTTGGCCTACCTGTTGGGGTAGTTTTCCACATAGCAAAATGTAGATCCAAACATGGCTGCACATTTCTAAGTAATTTTTTTACTCGCGATCTATTTATTGATTGTGTTCGTTTCGCCTTGATTGTATCCCCAGACACTTTGACTTAGGCGCGTACTTGGGTGCTCAGAGTCAGCAGTTGAAAGACGACTGGTTTTGGGCAGACGGATCGAATTTGACCTGGACCAACTGGAGAACGGGTATGAGCTTTGGTCATAATATTATGTTTCTTCACACGCAAATATTTCTCCATTCACAAGTCCTGATATTTCTCAATACACAAGTACTAATGTTTCACCATATTCAAGTACCAAATATTTCTTCACTAGTATTTCTCCATACACAAGTCCTAATAGGTCCACACACAAGTTCTAATGTTTCACCACATTCAAGTACCAAATATTTCTTCACTAGTATTTCTCCATGCACAAGTCCTAATAGGTCCACACACAAGTTCTAATGTTTCACCACATTCAAGTCCTAATGTTTCTCCAAGTACAAGTCCTACTATTTCTGCATACACATGTTTTATTCTTTATGCGCACAACCTGGTGTCATCCATTGTCTTTCTTCTCCACAACATGTCAAACGTTAACCAAAACAGTCCTCTGGCAATTTTTTCTTTCTTTTTTCTTTTTTTTTTTTTTTTAGTTAGGTGACTAACATTGTATGACTGAAGTCGCAGTTGGAATATGTTGCACCCACATCGATACAGTGTAGATCTTTTAGGCTAGGAAAGATCTACAACTAGCCTTCTCGGATAAGGGCGAAAAATCTCGGAGGTTCCGAATGCAAATGGCGCAGGTTAAAGATCCCGTGGTGGTCCAAATCGATAAGAGTTGAAGATGTTTTAATCCTCTTAAAAATCGATATGAATAAGCTTCGGCCGCCACCCAGGCAAATTCAAATTAATTCTTTCCTAACTGAAAATGCTTTATGTGTCCAGCGGGCTCATAATATGACTTTATACAGTTGCATGCGCCATAAAACATTTACCAAAACAAACAATATAGGGCTTCACAAATGGCTACCTCTGTTTGACATTTCTTGTCGTTTTGAGTTACTTAGACCTTGAGATCAAAAATCAAATGTTCTATCTCGTCTATCAAAATCATACGATTTTTCAGTCATTATCAATATATTCAAGGCTATTGCATTCACAAAATAATCTTAACATGATGTGAAATTCATAATATCTTACGTCAAATTTCGCAAAACTAGGTAGTAGGCAGATAGAACTTTGTAATTCTGAGGTAGCGAAATCTACAAGCAAGCTTTATTCTTCTTATTTTCACACCGTTTACCAAATGTCCACTCTGATACATGTAATAATATTATTCTTGTGCTGTCTTGTGCAGGCTTCCCGTCCTTGAAGAACGGCATTTGGCGATGTTTGAAGCTCCAGCCAGATGGTCAGTGGACGGACAGAGCCTGCAGATTCCACCTCGAGAGATTCATCTGTGAGAAAAACTCTTACGGTAAGCTCTCATCTCTGGAGTAGTATTTTTCGGGGGTGGGGGTGGGGAGGTGAGGACTACAGTAAAACACAACCCCTCTGCACACACACACACGAATATATACATACTCTCATATTATGCGTGAAATCACAGATTAAATTCGTTGACACACACACGCGCTAGCGCGCATATAGATACAGGCAGACAGACAGACACTCAGAGACACACCCACACCCACACCAACACACTAACACACACACACACACACACACACACACACACACACACACACACACACACACGCACACATGTACACACATTCACTCACACACACATGCCCACGCACTCACTTCCTCACTCACTCACTCACAGCACAAAACCTCTCTACCCTCTGTTCGTGGGCTAACATGTATAACTACTATTCCAGTATCAACTCATAAGTTAAACTGGACACTGTTCACTAGCTCAAGCAACTGGAAATGCTGTAGGCTAACCTTTACTTTTATCTAGAATTGTTTCTCGGCACATTCTCTATTTTTTTAAAAAATATATTAATCAGATCATGACAATATGTGAGCCGTGATTTATTGTCAATACGCGAAACGTTGACTCCTTACTTGAGTTAATCACATTTTTTTTTAGCATTATGTCTTAGATAGCTTTCATTTTTTAAACGATAGTGATAAGAAAAAAGGCAAGGTAAGTCGATACTTAGAAAAGGTCCGCTGCTTTTTCTGCCGCTGTCCCCTCTTCTTTACCTCGGTCTATTCCTGCTCCAGGTGCTTCCGGGCGGAACATTATTTATTTTTTCTTTATCCATTCATTCATTCATTCCTTCCTTCATTTGTTTATTTATTTATTTGTCAAATGTATCTATTTGTCTATTTACCCATCTATCTATCTATTTATCTATTCATTTGTTAAATTTTATTTATATTTGTTTTTTCTGTACTTGTTTTAGAAATCTTACGTTAGGAAGTACCCAAAATTGAATTGAAAAAAATATACCCAACTCCATGTTGATTTGACGGAGCTTTAGTTGTCAAAATTCCGAGCGAAATAGAACCTGCCTCGTCTAGCTGTATTGATGACGTCAGACGATGACGTCAAGGCCTCTAGCCCCCCCCCCCCCCCCCCCCCCCCCACCCTCTTTTTTTAACTTCCCTTTTTGGGAACCTTTTCCTCACAATATAATCAATACAGTCAATTCACGTTCAACAACAGCAGACAATGAGGCCTTCTTCTTGTGTTGAAAGAGGGTAAAGAACAAAATACACCTTTGCTGTAGTTCTTCTTACTGTGCATGTATCCAAACCTCCGCCGGTTGATCTGACAGAAATAGTATTTAATTTATAATTTAAAAGAATTTGAAAAACAAAACAAAGAATCTTTAAATAAAAATCATAACTGGATGGCTTTAAAACGGAACTGTGGTCTCAATAAATTATCTAAACTTGGTAGTATCTATATTATAGGGGCGTCCAAAAGAAACTTGAAAATGTAATCACCCAATCATCGTGTTAAAGGCTTACCCTACACGCTCATGTAGGATACCAATTATTTAAAACTGAATGAATTCTGCATTATCTGACACAATAACATTTCATCAATGTTAAGGCAATGTTATGTCTTGTCAAGCCAGATTTTTTAAAGGTCACTTTTGAGTGAACATATCTCGGGTGCCTCGTAACATGAATGAAATATATATGTTATTTTTACACACACACACATTCACACACACACACATACACACACACACACAGACACACACACACACACAAGAACACACACACACACACACACACACACACACACACACAGAGTTACTCATTCACGCACACATACACAAGCACACACTGTTTGGCTGTATATTTGTTGTTTTTCTTCATCTGTCTCTAAACTACCACACGGTGACTTAAGCCCTTTATGTTCCCGACCCGTGCAATTGATTTATAAGTTATGAAATCTGAAGCATCACACGCAGATCGGTACCTCAGCATTACAAAGTACTATCTGCTCAGAACCTAGTTTCGGGAAATTTGACGTCAAATGTATTGGGTTTCACATTATATCAAGCTTATTCAAATGCAATTCTTTGAATATCTTGATAACCACTCCGAACAGTCTTTCGATTTTCATAGAGCAGATAGGACTTAATTTGGTTTCTGAATCTGACCTCACGGTCTTAGGAACTGAAAACGGCCAAATATGTCATATAATGTAGAACTTTATAACTCTGAGGTAGCGAGATGTAGATCTTTTGTCCAATGGACCGTTCTGGTGTTCTATTTCAGACATTCAGAATCGACCATGTGCTGATTCTCTGGCCACCTGTAAACAACTTCTTGCTGCTCAACCCGACATGTGCAAAAATTTCTCAGACTTTTCAGCAAGAAGCTGTGCACGAAGCTGTGACCTTTGCAATGGTTCTGCAGGTGAGATTGTGTCATGTGTATGTGTGTCAGAGAAAAAATGTGTGTGTATTTGTGTGTGTTTGTGTGTATGTGTATGTGTGTGTGTTTGTAGGTATGTGTATGAATGTATGTATGTGTGTGTATGTGTGCGTGTGTATGTGTGTGTGTGTATATTTGTGTGTGTATATTTGTGTAAAAGAGACAGTGTGAGAGAATGACAGTGAATTTGCGTGTATAGATAATTATGTGCCAGAGGGGTATCTTGTAAGAATCCAAATTTCTTCGCTTCATTTAGCTGTATCTAAATCTATCTAGAACTGTATCAGAGTTGCACGAGCACTTAACGATAGCGGAACTTGTGTTTTGCCCACCATGTGTGTGTTATGGTGCACATCAGCACAGAGAAGATTTTTTGTTTGTTTTGATTCCACCTAGTCGTTACACATATTTTTGTTTCCAGGTTGTGAGCTTACAGACCCTACAGAAAACGCGGAATTTGTCCACAAGTCGTACCAGCGACGAGAACGTGTCCCAGAGGGCACCGAGCTCTTCTTCGCCTGCAAGGGTGACATGGTGCGCAAATCTGGTGACGCGGTGCGCATTTGCCGGGAGGGATTGTTGTCCGGTGCAGACCTGGTATGTCAGGACAAAACAGGTATATCTGTGGCCACCAGACCCCCTTTGCCTGGAATGTCAACGCTACTTTCAACGGTCGTTGCCTGTTTTACTTTCCGTTCGTTTGGTGCTTGGACGTGAACTTTTGGATGAGGGTTTCAAGTTTTGTTGTATTTCATTTCCTATATCATTTCTTTGCTTTGTTATGCAATGTTTCAGTCAACACTCCATTCCAATGTTATTGTTTATCTAATTTTGATAGGGATTGTGACAGGCAGGTGCTTTTGTGCGCTAGATTTACAAGTTTTCATAAGGTGATTGTTAATGGGAATGCTGTTTTTTCGACCTCGTTCGATGTTCTTTCTTCAATGACGACGACAGTAGTTATTTTGTGTGAGCGAGAGGTGAATGAGGTGCAGGCGGAAAAAGACATTATACGTCTTCACAATTTCGTTAACAGTTTAGTTGACGATATCTTTGTCACTTGTGATTTCTTTGCTTAGTTTGTCTTTAAAAAACCCGGCCTGTCTATGAAAGCAGGACACCTGACAAATTGGTGACTAATTCCTGACCTGGATGTCTCTGATTATTGTCAGAACAAAAAAGAATACCCTTGTGGTCGTACTTAAAAAATCGAACATTCTTGACAAGCCTGTATGGAAAATTTGAGAATACGAGTCGGTTAAGAAAACGTTATTTGTATTGTAACATAATATATAACATAATATAAAAACGTACTATTATATAATAGTACATCGTGCACAATCTATAATAAGACAACTATCTATACATTTCGTTATGAAGTTACCGAATTTGGAAAAATAATCACATTTATTTTGCCTATTTTGTTGTATTTTAAAATCGTTAAAATTGTCAGTTGCATAACATTGTTGTTTAAAAGAAAGATAAAAAAACCGTTTACAACAGAGAAATAAAAAGCAGTTGGAATGTTTAACTTATAAAACTGCACGGACTTTTTATAACGGAGACTGCACGACTCTTTTGCTCTGTTAAAATTTATACTTTGCAGCCAGTCTTTATTTGATCTGCTCGTATTGCATTGATTTTAGATTGCACTGTTTATTCAGTTACCTTTTATTTTTAAAACAAAAGTCGATTTCTATTTATATAATACGAAGATTAATATCACATAAAACTCATTGTTTGATTTATAGTAACAATAGCATTACTGCCAGTTTTATCCATTATACAGTTTTGAAAAAAAAACAACAACCATTTATTCTTTTGCTTGTCGGTGTCTGCAATATTTTTCATGTTTCCAAATCTGTCTCATACCACTGGTTAAAATCAGCTGATGTTCATGTTTTCTTTTACATCAAATCAAACACCTAAAAGTGATATTATTGCAATAATATTATGGAGTATGATTCTTTAATGTGCCTGACTATTTACATGTCTTTTCACAACGATAAAGAGATAGGAACGCGGTACAAGCCGTTTTGTTACTTTACAAATACAAAGTTCTATCTGACATTCTTGGCTGTTTTGAGTTACTAAGACCATGAGGTCAGAAACCAAATGCTCTATCTTCTCTATCAAGATCGTAGTCGTTATCAAGATATTCGACGCATTGCATTTGAAAAAGATTGCCATGCTGTTGAACTCAATTTTTTTTATAGTTATGTCAAATTTCTCAAAGCTAGGTGCTAAGCAGATTGAACTTTGTATTTCTAATGTAGCGTTCTGTTTTAACTCTTTTCTCTGCCTGGCTCGAGAATGTAGCTTCTCTTTACTCAACTCAAACTCAAACTCAAACTAGTTTGTATGTATCTTTAACTTCATTTCAGTTTCTGCTGTGGTTTCTTTTTCTCTCTCGCATGGTGTTCTTTTTCGTGTTTTATTTTTATACTGCCGGTTAAAAGGTTTGATGGAGCTTGTTGGCTATATTTACGGGGTTTTTTTTTTCGGTATTTCTTATGAGCTCTCGAGTGGCGGCGCACGCTTGACAGGACGTTCTAAGAGTGTTGATGTTATGGTTAAAATCAAACTGGAAATCAAAATCAAACTTGACAAGAATATCTTGTTCATTATTATTATTATTATTATTATTATTATTATTATTATTATTATTATTATTATTATTATTATTATTATTATTTTATTATTATTATCATGTCTGTATATGATACCAGCCTGGAAAAATGGGGAAAACACCATACAATTGTTGGTTGTTGGAGTTCAGGTTAAATCAAGTATTCCTTTGTGAAGAGTATTGTCTTGTGTATTTTTTTAACCGTGATGTTTGTATATGTGGAATATAGAATAATACATATCGTATCATATCTATCTATCTATCTATCTATCTATCTATCTATCTATCTATCTATCTATCTATCTATCTATCTATCTATCTATCTATCTATCTATCTATCTATCTATATATACA
>NW_004797394.1:607734-615306 GCF_000002075.1 Aplysia californica
TAACGGAATAGTGATTTTCATAAGTACATAAATCCTGCTTGAATGTGGTAGTCGCTAAAACACAGGTCACCAGAGTCAGGAGCTCAGACTGAATCTGAGCAAGAATTTCCCGAGATATCTTTGAGGTTGTTTGTTATCATGGTGGAGTTTTTACCCTCCCCCCCCTCTCTACCTCTAGGTTAGTCCTCCATGACAACTTTTGCCAACTTATCACTTCCCCCTCCCCCCTTCTTCCCTCAGCTGACGTCATTTGTGAAAGGTCCTTAATTATAATAAGAAGCAGTTCTTAAATACAAATGTACTGAATTATTGTTTTCTTTTAATATTAAACATTATTAAACTTGCTACAATAGTGATGGAATAGCTCTAATTATGATAAATAGCATTCCTTTATTAGAACGCATAGTTTGGTTCATAATTTGCACTAACTTTAATTTTATGACCAGAAACACTTGCTGTTATTTTACGTATTATACGTTTCTTATTCTGCAGAATGTCTATGTTTTTCAATAACTACCAGATTTTAGTACTGTGTCTTGATTGAGACGTTAGGATGTGAAATGATTGTGTTAATATCCTACGTCTATAACACTCTGCATGTGTATGTATGTGGGTATTTGTGTGTATTTGTGTGTGCGTGTGTGTGGGGAAAAGAAAAAGAGAGAAAGAAAGAGAGAGAGAGAGAGAGAGAGAGAGAGAGAGAGAGAGAGAGAGAGGGGGGGGAGAAGAGGGGGAGAGAGAGAGAAAAAGAGAGAGAGAGAGGGAGAGAGAGAGAGAGAGAGAGAGAGAGAGAGAGAGAGAGAGAGAGAGAGAGAGAGAGAGAGAGAGAGAGAGAGACATCATGTTCTTTCTCCCACATTTAGAGCGCCGAGTCATGGTACTTGACACGACTGATAGAGTACTCTATTTAACTTTAGTCTCATAAATTGTTCGTCTTAATAATTTCTTGTCAATTTTAGAAATCAACATGTTTACCTCCTTCTCTGATGATCGTCATAGTCTCATAGTCGCAGCAAAGAAAGAATAAAAAAACGTAAAGAAAAGAAAAGGAAAAAAAAGAAAAGAAAAGAAGAAGAAAACCAAATCAAACGAAATGAAAATAAAACAACAAAAACAATACCCCCCCAAAAAAACACCGAAACAAAAGAGGGAAGTTACAACGCTCTGCAAATTTAGAAAACCACAAGGGAGCAAAAATTGTCAACAAGATGCTTTACAAATTGAAGAAAGTAAAAAACCATGGGTTTCTTATGGATAGTTAGCCTGTGCTCTGGTTTATTTGCTCCGTATTTCCTATCAAACAACTATTGTTCTTATCTCTCCTCCTCCTCCTCCTCCTCCTTCTTTCCTGTGTATGGTACTCTCTCGTAAAACCTCTTCTCTTCGTCACTTATAATAGAACGTATTTGAGTTGCAAGTGATGCAAAACTCGTACTGAACATAAACCATAATCTTGCAGCTCTAGTGAAATGCAAGCTCGACCGCCCGAACTCTCTGGTCACAATTCTGGGGACAGAGGACTGGAACTCAATCACCCTGGCTTTCGGGAAGTGGGCGCGCTACCAGTGCCAGTCCGGGAGCCAGAGGGTCAAGGGAGACTACTGGCGGAAATGTTCCGAGGACGGGACGCTGGGTGGCGAGCCCTTGGTTTGTGAGAAGAAACCGACATCTTTAGGTCTGTACCGCTCTTAATTAATTATTCAAGTTTGTTTCATTTTTTTTAAAAACATAATAATGTGCCTGACGAACAGTTTGAAAAAATTCAAATTCTAAACTATTTTGGATGGGTGGCGAGCCCAAGGTCCGTGAGCAGAAACCGACATCTTCAGGTATGTCCCGCTCATGTTTAATTAATAATTACAGTATTCAAATGTGTTTTATAGAAATATTGTGCTGGAGAAATAGATTGGAGAAATTCAAATTCTATACGAATTTTGACGGGTGGAGAACCCTTGGTCTGTTAGAAGAAACACAAATCTACTGGTCTGTCCCGCTCATAATTGATTAATAATTATTCAAAATTGTTTTATAGGTATTTTTTTTTCTAGAGAAATAGTATGCCGAAAATGCAAATTCTAAATTAAATGTGTCACGCCCTCGTCAATGTTTCGACATGTTGAGGTATTGTTATCATCTAAAGTAAAATCTTAGTTATTTGCCTTGTTGTTGTTGTGTTTTTTTGTTTGTTTGTTTTTTTAAACAAAAACATATGTCTTGAATAAAAGTGGAGATATATTATTTGCAATTGAAGGAGGTGTGGGTCTCTTGTTTCAGAGGTAAAATTAGCGAGAAAATGGCCGCCGAAATTTGATAACTTCAATAGCTTGAGTGAGAGTCCTTGAAAAATTTTACTACTACTATTTCATCCTCTGTTACCGTTAAGAGTCAAGGGGAGATGCAGTTTTCTGTGGTAGGCCAGCTCCGCAGTTCTACATATTTTGTACTTACTTCAATCAATTTTTTTTTTATTGTTTTTTTTTTTTCCTATGTCAACATAAATTTAGAGGGGATGGGCTAGTTAGAGAAAGAGATGAATTTTGTCAGTGTTTTCCATGCAAATAAGGAAAACGTCAACTGGAGGAAGCGAGATAACTCGCCATTAATTTTCCCATTACGTTTACTTAGTACTTATATCCCGATTTCTCTCCCTTCAAGAACATTACTTCTCCACGAAATGTCTTTTAACTATAGTTTAGCTACCACTCTAAAATAATAATTATTAATTTATTATGGTTTCCTTGTGGGTGGTTGGCGGGTGCACTGGTGTAGCTTGCTCTTTTTTTCATATGAAACATCTATCGTCCTTATCTCTCCTTCTTTTCTGTGTATGTTACTCTCTTGTATCTCCTCTTATGTGACTTAAGTGCGTTGTAAGTGCCGTAAACCTCGTACACGTACTACGACAAAGCTAATTGCCCCCCCCCCTTCCCCACGAGAGGGCCATTCTTGACATTACAATTGTTAAGTTTTTATCTGACATTTTTGGCCGTTTTGAGTTACAAAGACAGCAAACTCCTTATCCCAATCTTCTATCTACCCTCTATGGTATAGCGAAGTAGTGCATTGAGCACTCAACTGATAATGATAAGTGCTCAGGTGCTCGTCAATTTGGGGGCATATGGAATCATTATTGTCCTCTTAGAGCTTGTTCATTTGTCTCGTATTAAACTGGCAAAAGAAATACCCCTCAATCTTGAATAAAGTCAAGATGTTTGTGATTGAAGGAGGTGGGGTCACCTGGTGTCAGAGATGAAAAGCAAGAAAATGGCCGCCAGAGTTAGGCGATTTCTTAGGCTTGAGTATCCTTGGAAACTGCAAATTTACATTTTTATGGGCCTTAAATCAGCGTGTTCCAGTAGAATCCACACTAAAAATGTGTTCTTAAAATTTAATGTAGCAAGAAGGTTTTGCCCCAACTCCCCCCCCCCCCCCCCCCCCCCCCAACCCTCTCCAAAATAAAAAATAAAAAAATTCATTGGAAAATAATAATTGCCCAACGGCCAGAAAGATGCCAGTTTCTCTGATTACATTATTTTGACGAGCGCCTGATTTCGCCTCACTGCCTCACATAATATTGTTTCTTAGGAGACTGCTTAGAATATCGTGGAAGGAGAAGAATTCAGGTGAGGTAGTACTTGAAGAAGCCCAAGGGGAATGTTCGCTATTAAAGACAATCATAACAAGACTTATGCAGTTTTTTGGGACTCCTGAATAGGCATAAAAGTCTTGAGCATCTAGCTCTCGTTGGCAGAACTGAAGACAAACAAGGAAGGGGTAGGCCTAGAGCAACCTACTTAGAGAACCTAAATAGCTGAGTAACGGGGAAAGATAAGGGTAACGAAGCTTTTTTAAAGAGCTTTTGAGCAAAAGAATGGAACACCATGATCGCCGATGTCTGCCACAGATGGGGCATTTTATGATGATGATGATGATGATGATGATGATGATGATGATGATGATGATGATGATGAAAATGGTGATTCTGAAAAAGCCCGTAGTGGGCAAAACGTTGAATGCATTATATAATATTTTGGAAATTCTACCAAGTCTCAACTTTTAAAAAATTCTCTGTATACAATATTGATGGTGACGATGATGATCATGATGATCGTGATGACAACAACGACGACGACGACGAAGATGATGATGATGATGATGATGATCATGATGATGATGATGATGATGATGATGATGATGATAATGATGATGATGATGATGATGATGATGATGATGATGATGATGATGATGATGATGATGCCTCACATAATTTCTTTTTCCCACAGCCAAATGCCAAGTGGCACGACCACGTCGCCCTGTCCTCGCTCTGAGGCCTCGCAATGGCGGAGTTCTCGAGGAGGGGAAGAAGGCTACGTTCTGGTGCCAACCTGGCTACACCAGAAAGTCCGGGGACTCCAGCAGGACATGTCTGTCCAGCGGCAAACTATCCGGTCAACCACTCACGTGTAAACGGAGGAACAGAGGCTGATGCAGAAAATAAATGTTTTCCAAGTCAACTGTACCGACGTTATAGGCCACTGTCTTCAGTAAGGAACACGTTAGGAACCTGACAGACGCTGTGCTTCTGTCTGTTGGTGCCATCTATACCTGGAAAATACATACAATTTGCAAATTATAAGACCGAGGCAGTCTCAGTGAACGATGAAGACCATAATGGTATGGTTCTGTTTAATGGAGCTTTGTTTTAGTCTCTTTGAAGTGCTCTTAGAATATCAAAAGTCTGTTGGGCCCTTTTATTGTATGTTTCTTTTCGAATTGTAGATGCCTTTTTAGTTAGGGTGGGTTTGATTTACAACAATTCCTTCTCAAACGTGTTCACCCGTGCGGATACCTGCTGTAGTGTTTAGGTTTCTTTCTCGTAAACTCTCTTCTATTTTCTACTTGTTCAACCTGTCCTGAACTGCCTTTTTAAAAAGTTAACTGTTGCTTTGTATTCCCCTGCCATAATCGTACAATACAGTGTATCTCAAAGTGTGGGTAATGTTTCTCATGTGTCTCGAGGATGTCCGATGCTAATGTAGGTCAAAGACACTTTTCGTCTACAATAGTGTTATTTACAGCCATACATACATTACAATGTGATGGTACTGTATAATATAAAATATAATGAAAATTATACTCGCTATTTTAGGCAATTTTGGTTAGTGCTAAAAAAAGGGAAAAGAAACTACATCTTATTTTTTTTTCTTCTGAAATTCAGTGTTTACTCACACACATACACCATACATGGTTAAAGCTGTGTGTCGATGATTTGTGAAGGCTTAGAATGTGGGTGGTTGGCGGGTGCTTTGGTGTGGATGGCTCCTTTTTTCCTATCAAACATCTATTGTCTTTATCTTTCCTCTTTCTTTTTTGCGTTTGTTACTCTTTTGTAGCCCTATAATCTTCGGCACTTATATGACCTATTTGTTTTGCAAGTGCCAAAAAATACTTACTAAAACAAAGAATTTGACATTTTTTACCTTCAAACTTACACTGAAATGTGAGGACATGATTGTGTGGCCATCTCAAAATCAGCAATTAGGAGGTTAGGTTGTTCTAAATCATTTATTTTATTGATCCTTTGCAGGTACACAAAGAGCAGTTTTTAATATAGTGCCCAAGTACAGACACTTCTTTAGTATGAATAAAGATTTTTTAGAAAAAAGAATTGTGTGGTCTCTGGCCCGCAGAACTGCCATGCAAAGTTTCGTGGGCATAAATAAATTTACATGAAGGAGCTAGAACTTTTTTTAAACGCGGACTGACGAAAGTGAACAAACCAACAACATGGCCAATGTGTTGTTTGGTACGACAAAAAGCAAATCTTTCTTACTGCACTTTGAGCTGCTGGTGCCCTGCCCCATCAGTTTGTTGAAAAGGTCACATCCGGTAGTAATAGAATATAATAATTATTTTCGTATTAAGGTTTACAATGCCAAGATCTGAAATAATAGTATGTGAAAGACAAAGCATAATATAATATCATTATTTTCTTTATTGTTTCGACATGTATTGAGTTCGATATATTTCACTCTCTGGGTTGCTTTTTGTGTGTGACTGTAGAGCTTTTGAGATTAATTATGATTGCTTCCAATAAAACGCAACCTTTTTCATCTCTTCTTGCTTTATTTTAATACGTTAGCTCATTTATTTTTTTAATTCATCATTGATACCAGATGATAATGTAAAGAGGTGCTTATGGTAGAGAGCTGGGATTATGTATCTCGTATCAAGCCTGGAAAAGCAGAGAAAAATATGGCCAACTTGTACATCTAGTGTTTTTTAAAATCCAATCAGGGGCAACATATAGGAATGTTCCAGGATGTTTGGAATAAAGAAACCCTTTCATTTTCTGTCTCCAAGGGATGTTGCCGCAGATTGGATTTTGCACAAACACTAGATGCTCAAATTGGCCACATTTCTCTCTTGCTTTTCCCAGGCCTTATACGAGATACATAATCCTCGCTCTTTTCTATTTTGTTTTTACGTAGACTAATTACCCAGCTATATGGACCCCCCTGGTTCCTTATAAACTTGCTGCCACGTCGTGGAGCTCACTGCATCATCTGCACGCAAGGAGCCTAGAACTTTTAATCTCCTTGTCTGCACGTCTGTAAGTAGCAGAATGTAGGCCAACGTGCAGTAAATTGGCAGCAGTGGTGATGCGTTCATTCTGTCGTCGATGCTGGTCACTAACGTGACGTGTACTTGCAAGAGAGGACCTGGCTGGCATTGCAGAAATTAAAACATCATTAAGATGCATCTCATCAACACTGCCGTGATCTGATAAGACGCATTTTTTCTCAAAATCAAGGATTCGAGATAATCGCGATTTATTGTTTTTTGCTAATTGAGGGGGAGGGGGGCTACACCTGAAGGCTATCTCGCTTATTACTAGCCCAAATTTTTACTCAATTTCACACATTTAACAAACATAGTAAGGAGTCTTGAAATCCCCAATCAAATTTGAGAAAAAAAATATCGTTTCCATGGATACGGCGGCCATATTGGATCTTGTTGACATGTCTTACGAAATGAATACCGTACTTATTGCTCATGGACATTGATTGTTTTTTGCAGGCGTGTTAACAAACATTAGATCTAACACCTGCCTTATTGTTTTTTCCCTAAAGAAGTAGAAACTTTTTAATGAATTTTTTCCTGAGGTCGTTTCCAAGTTTGTAAAAAATCCGTGAAAATCCACACTCCAGACACCACCAACAAAAGTCTATTTAATATATCAAAAATTCAACCTGCAAATGTTTAGTATTACATCTTTTCTTCATTCTGTTAGATGAAGATTTCATGAAGATTGATTAAAAAATGGAGAATGTTATTAAAAAATGTATAGAGAAAAGTCGCGTTCTGAGGAAAAGGCCGATAAAGAAAAATAAAATAGTTACTTTATGAGGAAATGGAAGTGACAAACATGCCTGGTATGGGAAAAAATTCGGTTTTTGGGGTTCTTATGCAATGCTATAGTTGTAGGAGAGGCTGAGGAAGCTAAAAAGGCCTACAACTCAAATTCCATAATTTTGAGCCAAGTCAGGACTTTAGCGGTGTACACCCCCC
>NW_004797394.1:615406-616696 GCF_000002075.1 Aplysia californica
CTGCCTTTTTAAACAAACAAACAGCAATGTTGTTTTTGTTTGACTATCCCACATGAAGATATATATTTCATTTACCATAATTAAACCAAATTTGATCGAATTTGAGCTAAACTTGAACAAACAAATAAGAAAAATGCGTTTCATCAGATCACCCGTGTAGAAATGCGTTTTATTTTCAACGCATTGATCCCGAAATGATCTTATAAAACGCATTTATTTTCTGCGTCTCGTATACCATGATCCTGCAAAACAGCCATAAGAAGGATATAATTATGATTCTTGAACCTACGACCCGAAAGGCGAAGTTGTAACCTGCCAGTACAGCAGTGCCATCCACTGATGACAGTGAGAGGTTTCAGTTCTCTGGCTTGGATGTTTCTTTTGGTTTTGATGCTGCAGCTTTATTGAAGGTACCATCAGAGCCACTTGAATGAAGTTTTGGGAGAGTTATCAATGTCTTGTGTATTAAGTGTGTACACCTGCGTTGTGTGTGTGGATTAACCATTGATATCCAACGTAACATGATACGTATGTAATATAGAGCTGGGCGAAGAATTGATTCCGGAACCGATTCCCGCGATTAATGCTACGGAAGAAAAGTTCCTACTCCTTTTTACGAAAACCAACGGTTACCAGTTACTTTAATCATTTAAATCTTCTTCTTTTTTTAGAATATATTTTTGGAGAAAAAAAGTTGATACTTCGTAGTATTCCGAAATCAAGTTATTCTAGATCCTGTAGATGTTCAAAGCCAACCAGGTAGCCACCGGAAGAAATCACACCTTTAAAAAGTAAGTACATGTAATTGGGTCCGGAGTCGATTCCTACCATTCCTAGCTTTCAAGAATCGGGATCCTAGCCGCCCAGCACTAATGTAATATCCTCTTTGAAGTCTATTCCTACCTCCCCTTGGTGAGCACGGATAGCTATAACATTGTACTTCAAATTAAGAACACATACACGCGCACGCAATGCTCATAGAATGATCATTTACCTTTTCGATACTCTACATCTGTCATTTTAAAAACTATTCGATTATGAAACGGGGGCCAGTTACGGGTCAAACTTTCCGCACGTAGGGCAAGGGGGGGGCGAATTGCATTGCGCCCATTCAACACGCGGCGTTTTATTTACAACCAAACAAAATAAAAAAAAACAACAAAACATAAAAACATGATTCGCTTTGTCAAGAGTGTGAGTCTGTAGTAGTCCTTGTGATACAATTTTGTATAGTACGGAATTATCAAGGTATCATCCACTGTACGTGGATATATTTCCACCCTTTCTGCA
>NW_004797394.1:617602-619249 GCF_000002075.1 Aplysia californica
TCTCTCTCTCTCTCTCTCTCTCTCTCTCTCTCTCTCTTTCTCTCTTTCTCTCTCTCTCTCCCTCCCTCTCTCTCTCTCTCTCCCTCTCTCTCTCTCTTTCTCTCTCTCACTAGTCTCACTCTCTGTCTCTGTCTCTGTCTCTGTCTCTGTCTCTGTCTCTGTCTCTGTCTCTCTCTATTATATTAATTTGGCGAGTTCACGCATGGTTGTTTTGCCTAAACTCGAGTGTAGTAGAAAGTATCATGCGCACCAATTGTAGGGTCTATAATATATAGTAATAACTAGATCTTGATCTAAGAGTGCTTGGTTGTATGGCGTACAAACGATTTGATACGCATATTTGTTGTATGTGATTTGATTCACATCGTCCAGTTTAGATAAGCTTGAATAATAGCATAATTTGGGATACTAATTAGCTCCATACGTAGTCGTTGAAACAAAAACCAAGACAACGTGCCACAATGCGTAACTGGTAATTGCACTTTTGCTATCAATGCATTTTTAACTGATTTTATCAATGGATGCCCCCCTAGATGCCGCCCCAACACGTTGAGATCGAGGAACAGACTTGTGTCGACGGGTTGAGATCTAGTGCATCTTAACAGATAACAGTGTGAGATTAACTCCTCGTTCAACACCGCACGGTTATCAAAGTGGCGTCACCTCCGAGTTCGTTTTTTTCTTAGTTATATATAAAGTTTTACGGTATTTACAAAACAATGAGGTCGTGTAAGGGTTGCTGAAGATTAGAGGTGTTACAAGGGAGTAACAAACACAAAAGAGGAAGAGAAATCAGGACGATATAATATATTTGATAGGAAAGAAGGAGCAAACCAAACCAGAGCACCCGCTAACTACCCGATCCTGAACCTCCGAGTTTATTAATTCGATAAAATAGAAGCATGTAGAGAGAAGGTCTTAAAAACTCCCCTAACAACAGGCGTTCAAAATGCCCATGTGGGATTCGAACCAGGGCCATCCCCACCCCAGCCCAGCATGATGCTATCTATCGGGTCGTGCTAATTACAGTTTTCATGGAAACAAAAGTAAAAGTATCATGAGGACAGACGGTGGAACTCAGTAGTCCAAGGGGTCCATTGCTCGATAGCAGAACAAGAGGTGAAAGGAGACAATTTTAAAGAAGAAAAATTTCTGCCGCTATCCGGGTTCGAACAGGGACCTAATGAATGAGAGACGAACACCTTAACCTCTAGGCCACAAACATCCTTTGTTCCCTCGAATTAAAAACATCTATCAGAAGTAAAAGACCTAAGCTTCTGATCTGTAACAAGGTCATTCTTACCAGCGTCCATTAAACGTCTACTTCTACCTTTTTAATCGTCTTGATATACAAATGCGATATTTCCATGACCTTTCAGGCATGCGATATCAAAATATCAGTGAGTTACAGTCAGAATACTGAGTACGTGTCTAGCTTAACACTTTTAATGTTTATAATTACTGTTCATTTTATTATCATTATAATGCACGTGACTGTGAGTCTGTCTGTGAGTGCAAGCAAACTACATGTATTGTATTTTTATGGTTATGTACACAGTACACAGATGTGTGGAAGAGAGGTGTGAAACAAGTGTATGTGTGTGTGTGTGTGTGTGTGTGTGTGTGTGTGTGTGTGTGTGTGTGTGT
>NW_004797394.1:620190-622789 GCF_000002075.1 Aplysia californica
TGTGTGTGTGTGCGTTAGTGTGTGTGTATTAGTGTGTATGTGTCTGTGTGTGTCTGTTTGTGTATGAGTGTGTATGTGTGTGTGTGTGTGAGTGAGTGTGTGTGTGTGTGTGTGTGTGTGTGTGTGTGTATGTGTGTGTGTGTGTAAGTGTGTGTAATTGTGTGTGCCTCGTGTGTTTGTGTGGGTGTTTGTGTGTATTTGTGTGTTTATATGTGAGTTGCAGTTTTAACCCCCCCCCCCTTAAAAAAACAGGATCTAGACCATGAATACACCATTTCCCCTGTCACACCTGGAGATTGAGAGAACCTACTGTATATGAGCTGGGGTGGTCAGGTGAGAGTAGTTTTCAATTGAGAGACAAGGATCCTCTATCTAGTTTTGTCATGTAACTGTTTGTCTTGATCTGTTTCTTAATGTTTAAACCAATGCTCTAAACTACAAAGTGTGTTATTGTTGTTGTTTGTTTGGTTTTTTTAGGGAGGGGGGGGGGGAAAAATGCCCCCCCCCCAAAAAAAAAAAGACAAAGCAAAACAACACTTTAATAATGTTTCTTTTCTTCTGTTGTTGTATAGGTATTCAGAGCAAGTTGATTTTACTTCGTGTCCGAACGTAAGAGTGATCATATTGTTGAATAATTCCTAATTAGACATTTATAAAATGTTGAATCCTGACTAAGCCTGTTTACACCACGCATCATCAGTATGTAAAAGGACATATTATGCGAATTTATGTAATATCAAATTTAATATTTTGCGTGTCAACATTTACGATTGTATCCTCAAGAGCATACGTGTTTGTATCAGGAAGTTTTTTCTTACCAGTGGTGTATGTTGTTTGTTTTTTACTTCCTTAGTCATTGCACATTGCATCTTTTCTGTAGTGAACCGGAAGTTTGTGTTTGTTTCCATGACCACTGCACTTATCTTGTCTGCTGTTTCAGCAGATCACTATGATGTAATTGTGGAAATATCATCCCCTCACTGACTCTGCTTCTTCATTTCTGTAAACTATTGTTGTAACGTTTTTACTAATACTTTTCTTTTTTTTTCACAGTTCTTATATATCCGAATGCTGAACTTAATCTCATGCTAGTCATCTTGGTAGGCATTTTACAAATCTCAGGACAAACCTACGAGCGGAATCCATTCCACCAGGAGATTGTTATTTTGTCAGCTACAGCAACTTCCTTAAAGTACCTGAAGTAAATAAAGTTCTTTTAGCTTTTGCGTCTTTACTTAACAACGTTCCCGTGATTGTTGAAACTATGAAAATTACCTTGTTGTGTTAGAGAGATCGTTAAGCATGTTGTCTCAAAAGATTTGTAGATACAGTGATTAGAGTACACTGGTTTTTGACACGGTATACATTGTACAACCTTCATTCAAAGGAAAAATAGGGAAAAAGGGGGAAAAAAAGAAACCCTTGGATTAACTGTGGCACAATCACTTTCCGTCTTCCGTGATCTGCTTCAAATCGCAGTGGGAAGAAGTAAGCCCCTTTTAAAAGCTTTTCTCGGCTTGTATTTCTTTTTCTTGCAGCTTGCGTAGACTGGAGATCTCATGTAATATTTTACTATTCCCATTACCTATGAAGCTTTCCTGGAAAACTTTCTGAGTTCAACTCACTAATCACTATCAACACCTCTATTACGTATAACAAAACAACCATATTCCATGTTTAGGGTGTTGGTTTTTTAAAAACAGAAAACAAACCTACACCATTTTACGAGCTCATTGAGTGATTTTTAAAACACATTTATAACAAAAACAAGTATTTTTGGGTGGATCTGGACATCTATTACCATTTTCTAGGTGGATCTTGAATATTATAAGCTTACATTGTGTACTAATCTTGTCTTTCCTCTCTGTTGTTTCTGTCTGTCTGCCCTCGGGCTTAAACAGAGAGAATTCGGCTTTCGGTTCGGTTCAGTTCAGTTTTTTTTTGGGGGGGGGTTTGCCTTTCCTTTCGACAGCCTAATAAGACAGGACATTTTCTTTTTCTTTACTCTTTACGCGAGCCGATACGACACAAAACCAGGAGGTACAGCAAGCCAAAAGGCATTTAGGGAGTCGGGCCTACTTTCTGCTCATCTTATTAAGTAAGCCGAAAACCACATCATTCAGCAAAAGTGCCGAAAGCCGAACCGAAAACCAAATCTACTGTGCTTGGCCCTACTTTTGCCCTGCCCTTGCATGGAATTACCGCTATTGTGCCGGGGCGCTTATCAAGACTCAGACAAACATAATATAATATGGTTGTTAAACTAGGAGGTTCTTTTGGCGAGACCATACGTTTACCATCTGGTGGTAACCTCGTGCTTTCCCTTGAGTACATTATTATACACCAAGGAGGTTAATATAGTTTGATGTAAGGTCCTTGGAGTGCAGACAGACGCCGCTGTTGCAAAATCTGGCCGTTATCGTGTCTAGTTACCGCCTTGCTTAAAAGATTTGGTCACATTCGCGGAAAAAACCTACCTCCCCCAAAAAACACAAAAACACAAAAACAAAACAAAACCAGCAACCCGGCACACAGGGGTGCAGTCCAAGTCCCATCCCTCGTGCGCATAAAAAATACAGGCATAATCCCCCCCCCCTTC
>NW_004797394.1:622889-624061 GCF_000002075.1 Aplysia californica
TGTCTGTCTGTCTGTCTCTCTCTCTTTCTCTCTTTCTCTCTCTCTCTCTCTCTCTCTCTGTTTGTCTGGTTGTATATGTCTTTACCCCTCTCCCTCTATCTCCCTCTATCTCCCTCTATCTCTTACTCTTTGCCCTGTTTCTCGTAGAAAGCGGGCTGCTTCGGCCCTGCCTGTCAGACCCACCCCGGGCTGAGCAGGAAAGCGCATTCCAACAGAAAAAAGCGAGCACACTCGGTAAAATACCACTTAACATCATGTGAATCGAACTCGAATCTTTTGTGTGCCGGTCTCTTGGACGAAGAGCCAAAGAACAACACGACAGCTGAAGCTGGCCGGCATTTTCCTGTGGAATGAGGGCCACTCCACCTAGTGTGTGCAATTCAGAAGAAGACAGACACAGTGCGCTACCCTAGAATCAAAGTTTTATCCACTCAGTACCTAGTTTTGAGAAATTTGACGTAAAATAAACATTGTGTTCCACAACATGTCAAGGGTTTTAGAATCCAACCTGGATAACAACTCTGAATAATCTTACAATTTTGATAGAGCAGCTATCTGATAAATATAAGATTTCTGATCTTATGGTATAGTAACTCAAAAAGGCCAAAAATGTCAGATAGAACTTTGTGACCTTTTAGGATAGCGAGTGGTCTCTTCTATGTATTCCAAACGTAAATGTCACACACAAGCATTTGCCGATTCTAAGCACATATTATATATATCTCTATGACCTTTTCGTCATGAACCCTGTCTGTGGTGTCTCGTGCAGCGATGCAACGAGCACGTTAGTTGTTATCGTAGCCTCTCTGATTTCTCTATCTTCTTTCTTTTGGTTTTTTCTTCCATCTCCTCCTCTCCCTCTTCCTCCTCCTCCTTTTCTATTTCTCTGTCTGTCTGTCTGTCTGTCTGTCTGTCTGTCTGTCTGTCTGTCTGTCTGTCTGTCTGTCTGTCTGTCTGTCTGTCTGCCTATCGAACATCTATTGTCCTGATCTCTCCTCCTTCTTTTTTGTGTTTGTTACTCTCTTGTAACACCTCTAATCTTCGGCACTTATATGACCTTTTTGTGTTGCAAGTGCTAGAAAATTCTTATTAAAACAAAAATAACTGCGATTTGGTCAGACCGAGATATTTAATTTCACTGTTTCACATTGAGACGTTCCGTACGTTTGTAA
>NW_004797394.1:628416-630509 GCF_000002075.1 Aplysia californica
GTTTAAACATTTTCAATGAATCGCTCAACAAAAACTTGGTCCAAATGTATTAATGTTGAAGTCAGAAGAGAATAAAACGTTACGTTACGCAATAGAGCCAACTACATTGAATGAACTTCTGATGTTTTTTGTTTGTTTTTTGTCATTCTAAAAGAAATTCTTTTATCCTTTTCTAATATATCTTCGAAATTTGATTGCTTGCGTTCGTGGAAGGATAGCCAGGCTCTTCTCTTTGAGACAGACATGAGTTCTTTTCTATCGCAAGTGAGTTGATTTATTATTTTAGCGAACACCGCTCCTTGTCCTACCAAACATTGGGAGGTGGTCCCTGCGTCATGAAGGGACATAATATGAGTCTGTCTTTTAAAACTAACTTAATTGTGTCAATAGGGACGCAAAACATTTTCAGTAAGGTCATCCTTTAGAAAAGTACGGTCATCCTTTTGAAAAGTGTATTATGCACGCGACCAACCATGCAATCAATACACATTAGCAGCAGAAAAGAGTAAGCGCCATAAGTGTGTTTACGAGTTGATAGTTTCAGACAAGGACCTTGAAATTCTATACATTTATAACATCCTTGGTTTCGGACCATTGAGTGCACGCACATCTCTCCAAAATGTGTGAGTAAGGGAGAATCGTCAAGATAAAATTTAAGAAAATTAAAAACACAACTTATCCATTTATCACCCCTAACTCTTTTCAACTTGTACTCTTACCCAACGCCTCTTTCATAACTTTTAACCCCCCTCCTCCCTTCCCCCTCCCCCTTCCGTCCCCTCTCGTCGGGTGGGTAGCGATTTCACCGCGCGTCTCGCTCGCGGGGCCACCTGGCCTGGCTCGCGTCAAAAATCGGCAGCAGTCAGCGCGGCATTGTGTAGGAGTAGGGAGGAAAGAGGTAGAGCTAAGGAGCCGTGATACTGGACCTGTTTCTGCGAAAGAATCGACTGACTGCTCTTTTACTACAACAAGAGTTCTTTTAACCAGGCGGTCAGCCCCGTCTGTCTTGCTGTGTTGTGGTGCTGTGACGGGTGTAGGTTTAGACCAGTAGTAGGACGACTAGCAATAGCGGTGTCAGTGTTGTTATTGTAAGCACACCGTGGCCTCGTGTGATTTTACCAGCTCCGGAGTCTGATATAATATAATCGCCACAACTGCTTGCAGCAGAAGGTAAGTGCAGAATTTATTGATTTATCAAGTACGAAATTATGGTGAGGAATGTCATTGCGTGACGAAAAGTGCAGTGTTTTGTCGTAGGCCTAAATGCTGAACTGTTTATTAATAATTTATCGTGGGGTGTTCTACTGCATATTGAGTGCATAAGCCTGTGACATTACTAATACTGTTGTTCAGGTGCAGGATTCTCATTACGTCAGTGAATGTTTATTGCGGTGAGTGGTGAGGGGGTTTGTTGCATGCGAAAATGTATGCCGTGTGAAGAAATCTGTTGCGTTATATGACACATCTACGTTTAAGTTTAATGTGGTGAGGGCCTCTACTGCTCTTCAAAATCACTGTTATGGCGAGATTATGGGTCCTCCTCGAGACATCTCGGTCCTGCTGCATAAATTTTCCTTGACGATCATTTTTAATTATTGAATGTGTTAGGATATTGACACATACCACATGTTTAAGAGGGAATATGCTATTTATAGGAACCAACGATCATGTGAAATATTATTATAGATCTATCTAGATTTCTATATCTAGAATATAGATATCTGAATGAAACTTCTTTTTTTGTTGTAAATTGCAAAGTACGTTCTGTAAACGTACCGTACCGGGTTGGCTACCTCAACTTTCTGTGCATTTAAAAAACTTTTGTGCATTGGTTTATTTTTTTAATGAAACTTGTTTGTTCCTAAATGGGGAAAAGTTGCCACAGTAACTTACTACAGTCAATAAAATGTCATTATCACTTGTTCTTTTATTAAATATTATGAAGGAGAAATAAAACAGATCTTTTCCTATTATTAGTACAGGGGTATGAGGTTGAATGTGCCCCCCCCCCCTTTTTATTGCACACCCCACCCCCGGTTATTAATTTTGGACCTCTTGTCCCCCTCCCCCGCCTTTTTAAAATTCATACCCCC
>NW_004797394.1:630609-631879 GCF_000002075.1 Aplysia californica
CCCCCCCCGCCCCCATTTTTATTCGATGCCGTAGAGTACTAATTTTAGGTAAGAAGGGAACGACATCGGGACAGTCCAGTGTACTTTGGTAGATCTACTTCTTTCAAAGACGGTACAGATATCTTGTATGGTTTCTGTACGTAGAACTATCGTGGCTCAAAAATAAAAGGATAAACTACTTTCATTATTTGTACGGAAATAGTGTATTAGCTGTTTGTAAACATCGTTAAGAGAGCTGTGAGTTGGAGGATTAACACCGATTGCTCGTGAACCCAGTAGGATGTCGTTAAAGAAGAAGAAGAAGAAGAAGAAGAAGAAGAAGAAGAAGAAGAAGAAGAAGAAGAGCAAAAAGAAGGAAAGCTGATGTTCTTGTACAAAACCCTGCGCCCTTCCCCCATTCCTTTTCTTCTTCTCAGCTTTTCCACTAGTCAAATGTTGCTTCTCTCATCTTCCTGCAACAAAACACACTGTCTCTTGCCATTCTGCCTGTCTGTTTTTTTTGGAGGGAGGGGGTTCCGAGCCTTCTTTTATGACCTGTTCCCATTTTGTGTTATGTCTCCCCTTTCCTTTCTTACCTTCGACCTTCGCTTTTGGAAAGAATAGTATGTTTTTTGAGTGATTCATTGCCAAACCACCCACCGAAATACTCAAATGCACGTGCTTTAACTCTGTAAGTGAGTTCTTATATCTTGGTTCACCTCAAAAGATCTTTGGGCGCACTTGACTTCAAAGTTCTTTTAAAAGATTAAAAATAAAGATAAGGCAACCTGGTACTGGTACTTGAAATAGGTCTTTGTATATTATAATTAAATTATAAGAACAATCTGCAGCGGCCAAGAGATCTAACACGCAGGCAATTTTAGTAACAGTATTACGCACTTTTGTAACGCGATAAGGCCATATTATAATGCCGAAAATTAGAGATGTTACAAGAGAGCTGGCCTACTTAACAAACACTAAAAAGAAGGAGAAGAGATGAGGACGATAGATGTTTGATAAGAAATGAGGAGCAAACCACACAACAGCACCCGCCAGCCACCCACTTATACTATAGCATAGTGGTTTTTTTAACCAAAAAAATAATAGAAACCCACAGACCCAGCGGCAGCCTGCCAGGAATGCTCTCCTGGAAAAAAACATTAATATTTTACTTTTCTCAACCCCTATGTAACCCAGTTTTGTTTCAGTCACGAGACTGCGGGAAATTACATTGTTGTAGGCTAGTCGAACACAAAGCAGAATGCCGTCAGCCGTCATGTGATATTTAACC
>NW_004797394.1:635167-636393 GCF_000002075.1 Aplysia californica
CCCTTTCTCTTTTTTTCACTCTCTCTTTTTTCACAGTCTGTCTGTTTCACTTTTTTTCACTTTCTGTCCAGGGAACCCACAGCGCTCACTTCATCATCATCATCCGGTGCCTTGCCGACTGGCGTGGGCGATCATGGACCTCTATTTCCATCTGTCTTTCGATGCAGCAATGGTGTCTGTTGTTCTCGCTGCTCACAGCCATGCTGTCATCTTGTCCTGTATCTTTTCCCTCTGTCTGCCTCTGCCTCTCTTTCCATCAAACTTTCCTGTTGTTACAATGTTCTCTAATGCTTCTTTCCGCATTGTGTGTCCGAAAAAATTTGCCTGTCGTTTTCTTATATTCGTGATAAGTTGTTTTCTATAATTTGCTTCAACCAGGACTTCTTCATTTGTTTTTCTAGCTGTCCATGGGATACGTAGCATGCGTTTCATGATCCACAACTCTGTCGCTACAATTGCTCTTTCCAGCTGTTCATTGATTGTCCACGCTTCGCATCCGTATAATAGGATTGGCTCGATGTAACTTTTCAGTACTCTTTTCCCCATTTCCAGTGACAGATTGATGTTTGTTAGAATCCGTTTCATCTTGTGAAAGGTTGCTTTTGCTTGGCAAATGCGGCTTTTAATTTCGGTGTGACATCTACCATCTGATGTTATAATGGTCCCCAAATATTTAAAATGTTGTACTTGCTTGAGGGTGGTATCATTGATTTTGATATTGCATGTTGGGGATTGGAGTTTTTCTGCTTATCACCATCGTTTCGGTTTTCTTGATGTTTAGGCTTAAGCCCATGTTATCACTCTCTTGTACGATGACATTTAATGGATTCTGCAGGTGTTCTTCATTTTCTGCTATTAGGACTGTGTCATCTGCATATCTTAGATTGTTTATATTATGTCCCCCTATCGAGATACCAGGCATTTCTTCTATGTGTCTCATGATATTTTCACTGTACAGGGAGAACAAGTCTGGAGAAAGTACACATCCTTGTCTCACTCCTCTTTTAATCTGTATGTATTCGCTGATGCGCTCACTTCACTGGAACCAAATAGGCCGACCCATGTGGCTCCTCGTCCTTTACTCGTGACTCGGCATTTTCTTTTCGTTTCGCCCTCTCTCTTTCTCTCTCTGTCTCTGTCTCTCTCTGTCTCTGTCTCTGTCTCTGTCTTTGTCTCTGTCTTCCTCTCTGTCTCTGTCTGTCTCTCTCTCTCTCTCTCTCTCTCTC
>NW_004797394.1:637014-639109 GCF_000002075.1 Aplysia californica
GGGCGTTGTATGTGGAAGTAAAATAGGTGTGTAAATGTACGTATGTGCGTGTGTGTGTGTGTGTGTGTGTATGTGTGTGTGTATGTGTGTGTGTGTGTGTGTGTGTGTGTGTGTGTGTGCGTGCGCGCGTGCGTGTATGCGTTCGTGCGTGCATGCATGCATGTGTATGCGTGTTCGAATCACAATATCTCAGCCCTTAGCCAACCGACTGCCTGCGTAAGGGGAGAATATTGACCCACTGCCAAACCATTACATTACACTTTACACAATGTAGATTATACGCCCTTTATGCACCTCTGTGTGTTTGATTTGTCTTAACCCTAAAACTTTCACCCATTTACATGAAGGCCTATTTAATTTTCGTTGACCTGTGTCTTAAATATTCATGCAGGCTACTTATGTAATATTATCAAAAGTGTAGTTTTCTGAAGAGTCTACTGTGGTTTTCGGGGCATCTCCTTTTGCCATTTCTTCTATTCTCGTGTGTACGCGGTTTCTAGTTTTAGTAAGAGTTTTATGACACTTGCATTACAAATAGGATTTTATAAGTGCGAAGATTAGAGGTGTTACTAGAGAGTAACATACAAAAAAGAAGAAGGAGCGATAAGGGCTTAAGATGTTTGGTGAGGAAGAAGGAGCAAACCACACCAGAGCACTGCCAAACACGCATCTGTCGGTTTGTGTGTGTGTGTGTGTGTGTGTGTGTGTGTGTGTGTGTGTGTGTGTGTGTGTGTGTGTGTGTGTGTGTGTGTTTCCATCAATTGATTGCAAATACTTTCAAATATTTTACGCCCTTATCGACACAGTTTAGATCAATTAGGAGGCAAGCTTTTTTTACATTGCCGGTCTGGAAACTGCAGTTTGATTTGGAACAGCATCATAGCAGAAAAATGAAATACATGTGCATTTACCATCAAAAGTGCTGAAATGGCCACCTGAATAAGACAATCACCTGTACTAACGGCCAATTCCTATCCCCCCCCCCCCCCCTTTGCGGTTTTGAAAACATTATACATGTAATGATACTGCGTACGACGGTCACGTGTCTAAGACGATCACATTTCTTCTCCTTAATGGTTTTCCGCTTTAGACAGTTTCGACTGTACTGACAAATTAAGAGATTTTCAAGTAGCCTACGAGAATCTTATGTCTTTGGCGCTCAATGGTTAAGTGTGTAGCCGGTGGGCCTACGTCACAGACCTCTTTTCATTACAATGTCAATGAGATAAGCAATAGTAGACATAATTATATGATAGGTCCGTACCGGTAGTACCTTTACTTTTACTTTTACTTTTTCATCTTCTGTTGCCGTTAAGCGTCGAGAGGAGATACAGTTTTCTATGGTAGGCCAGCTCAGCAGCTCTCTCAGTAGTGATATCATGTTTTCTCAGGGTTTCCTTGACACCCTTGATCCATCTTTTGTGTGGCGACCATGCCAGTAATAATTGTAATAATATACACCATTTAATAGTCTCAGCAGCGTTACCTCAACCCGTTTCTGTTTTGGCGTCTGACGCCTTCTCTTATCGTTTTGTACCACCTAGATTTCTAGGGATTTTTAACGTGCACAACTTACACAAGGAACCTCCGAGATCGTTCGCCCTTATCTGAGAAGGTTAGGTATTAGATCTTACCTACCCTAAGATCATGGGTGTGACTGAAAAGCAGCAGTTAGAAGGAGCCTAGGAATAGCAGTGCAAAGACTGTAGAAAGAGTCAGGAGCCCAGAGGAGGGGACGGGGCAGAAAGTGGAGACGGAAGCAGACGACAGAACATGGTTAGAGAGCAGGTACGGGGATGAAAGGAGACAGTATTCTTAGAGAAGAAAATTTTCCGTCGCTGTCAGGTTTCGAACCCGGGACCTATTGAACGAGAGGCGAACACCGTAACCTGTAGACCACAATAGCCCCCGAGGAATCTTTAAACTCCCCAGGATACACACGTTCAGAATCACCAGTGACTGAACTCGACCTTGGACAAGTTTTTCCTACCAGTGATAAGCCCATGGGGCATTTTTGGATGGTAAGCACACTCCCTCCATCCCATTTCCGATATGCTATGGGTCTTTCAGTCAGGAGTGATATAACTCCCCCCCC
>NW_004797394.1:639209-643049 GCF_000002075.1 Aplysia californica
GAGAGAGAGAGAGAGAGAGAGAGATGTACTTTTGGAGTGGCAATGTTGAATTTGATAATTTTACTTAAAAGCACGCGGTATATGGTACGGATTGCCCATCCTATGTTGTGATAAAAATTTTGTGTAGAAAATTCAGATGCGGATTCATTGACATTGAAGATGACCACCGTGATGGTCGCCCAGTGACATCAACTACAGAATAGAATGTGTTGAAAATCAAGAAACGTGTGTTGTCTGATAGTAGGCGGGTGACAGTCGAACAAGTGAGCAAAGAAACTAGGCTTAGCATTGGGTCACTTGAATGAATCTTAAATGACCATCTGAACATGGACAAGGTTTCTGCGAGACGGGTCTCATGTTTGTTGACTCCTCCTCAAAAAGTGCAACAGGCAGATTTTTCTCAAGAATTGCTTAGTCTGTATAAAAAGGATGGATAAGACCTGGGTCCACCACTATGATCCTGAGTCAAAATCTGCATCAATCAATGCATCGTCTCCAACACCAAAGAAGGCAAAGGTGCAGCCATCAAGGGGAAAAGTGATGCTATCAGTTTTTTGGGACCAGAAGGAGTAGATCTAATTGCGACAGACTCAACATTGAAAGCCAAAGGAATTTTGTGCTTGAAGAGTTACAAAAATTTGGACTTCAAATAAATTTTGAAAAGTCATGTCTAACACCTTCATAAAAGGTGCTAATTATTGACTTTGTCATCGAAACAAATGCGGATGAAAATTCAATTCATTTGACTCTACCAAAGGATCGTATCAGTAAAGTTAAAAGAGACATAAAAAGAGCTCTTAAACACGGCAGAATTTTGGCAAGAATTGCGGGTCAGTTGGTTTCAACGACAAAGGCAATAATACAGACAAAACTCTTTCTGGGGAACGTATACCGCTTTCTAGCACAGAAGTCCAGCTGGCAAGATACTCTTTACTTAACTGAGCCAGTACAGAAAGACTTAGAATGGTGGTGTGAGGCCCTTTACCATTGGAAGTGGTAAATCTTTCTCTTTAAAATGTACAGATTGTGTGACAATCGAGACCGATGCATCACAGGAAGGGGGGGGAGGGGGGAGTTGGAAAGGGCCGCTGCTATGCTCAAGCAATCGACCTGCCCTCTGTTTTATCTGCTGAATTCTGCTGTATGTTAGATTGTTAGTTTTGCTTTTCCTCCATTGTTCGACCGTTAATGTTCGATGCGCTTCTCTCAAAAGGACGCATTGAGAGTAACCCGTGAGGATACAAATACAAACAAACAAGCACCCCTCTCTCTCCCGACCACCCCCCCCCCTCTCCCTAAAAAACAACAGTAACATGAAAATCCCAAAGAGATCTCGTTTTGATCAACATACAGTGCCTCAGCACTTCTCTTAAAGGCACAAGAGCAAACATCAATCGTGAAGTCCTTCATCTGACCCCACGTCACACAGCTTCCTGTATTATATCACATAATGTTGACGCTGTATCGGCAGCTTGTTCTCAGATCACGTTTGCCAACTCATCTGTTGATTTTGTTAGGCTAGTGTACTGTGTCTCGTTTTGCCCGTCCCACTTTTTACTCCAAATATCAAATAAATATCAGCCGCTTTCCCTTTTTACTTTAGGATTTCCAATTTGACAGATCCCCTGCAAAGGACAGAATTATGGCAGTTTTAAATGTCGTATGGGGACCAGAAAGTCTTTTTGGCAGTTTGGCATTTTTCTTTACTTCTGTTTTGTTTTTCTTCTTATAACCTGTAACTCACAAATTCCTGATAATTTATTAGTATTGGCGACGCCCGCCAATGATCAATAAAAGTTGACGTTTCCTCATGTAATAAAAAACCTATTTGTCCACGACTAGATTTGGCAGTTGTGTGCATGTTTTGGCACTTTTTTCCCGCCACACCAAGCCTGACAATGACCCGGCAGCCCTGCTATTCTGCATTCTTACAATTAATTAAACTTCCCTTACTGCCCACAAATCGTGATTCCACTGTTGCATGGAAAGGGAATCTTTTATGTCTGACTTTTTTATCCTTAAAGTGCCCTGATGTGGATAACACAATGAACTTTCTTACACCATGCTCCACCGCTCTCCTCAAGCTGCTCAAAATGTGGATTTCGCAACCAGCACGGTACTTAAGACTAATCACTTATCTTTTACGGCGCTTTCGAGAATTTTGTTTTGTAACCGGACTCATTTAGATTTGGCTTTGTCAGAATGACTAAACAGATTTGTATGGAGGTTTAGACTAAAATCTGCATCTTGCGCTTGTCAGCATATCCCCCCCCCCCAATCCATTCTTCCGTCGTAACACGTGGACCTTGAAAGAAAGTAGGCCTTATTCTCCGACGAAAAGCAAAACACCCCCCCCCCGCCCGAAATAAAACAAAACTGTAACTTGTCAATACGCGGTGAGCGAGGTCTCTGCAATCCATTATAAAACTAAACGTTAAAATGAATCAAAAGATTATTTACTCTGAATAAGGTTCCTTTTGCTTTTGCAGGTGATTGGAAAGAGCCACTGGTAGGTCCCATTTCTTTCACCTTTCCTCTTTTGTTTCTGCCTGCCTGTCTTAACTTTTTCCCTGCAGTAAATGACAATTGTTGCGTTGCTGTGCTTCTCTTTACTCAAACAAACCAACAAACACATAAACAAACAAACCTTTAGCATTTCACTAAATGCAACTCTGATACGTGAAGCAAGATAATAATTGTACATGGTAAAGACAAAAAATCAGTTTCACAAGCGTAAGATTGTTAGGAACCAGGAAGCTAGCTAGCCTCTGAATATAATCCCCCCCCCTCCCCCCGTCCTTTCCGCCCTTTCTCCGATAAAATTTTAAAAAAACAAAAAAACAACCTACAACCAAAAGTATAACAAAATTCAGAACGAAACAAAACAAACTTAGAACAAAGCTAAAAAAAAGAAGAAAAAAAGTCTTTCAAAACAGTCGACGCTATACTTGGTCCTGTTGTGGCTACCATTGAATGAAACCGTGGAAGCTCCCGCGAAAAGTGCAACCAGTACGCAGTGTGGCAGTAGGCTAGAATTTATTATGGCCTCGGCCTTTCTTCCTTCCTGTCTTTTTTGACCCCTCAACCCTTGTTCCATTTTCCATTTTCCGCGGCGTTGAATGATGTCAGGACATTTTAAGTACCTTGTGTTTTGCCCCCCGATAAGCCCAGAGTGACCTTGTTTAAAGGGGTGTTTTGTATATCATTATGTGTATGGCTCTTTTCGTCTATGCAGACGGTCACTTTAGCTTAAGATGGTCTCATGGTTGTCTTCATGCAGCTTCTTTCATGGCTAATTCTTCCTATTTTGGAAGCGCAGATTTTGTCGCAGTGCTTGCATGTCAGTGTCGTAGATCGAAGCAATCTTGAAATCTTGACTAAGCTAAATGCCTGGGCCTGAAAATGGAGAACACGCCTTGCCCAATTTGCACGAACCCCCTCTCGACTTAGCTGATTTTGTCCAAAGGAGAGACGAGGTCAATACATTTGGAACCAGTAAAGTTGCAGGGGCTGCCAGAAGATAGTTCGGTCGTTTCTCCCTGTCGGCTGCCTTAGGGGCCCTCCCTCCGGATTTGTTTAGGGTTTACTCCCTTAACCTTTCATACTCCCGTATGCACCTACAAGGCAGTAGGAACAGCTGCAACCTGCCTTAACGGAAACCTGTGTAAAACGGAAACCTGTCTTAACGGAATCTCCCCGCTCCCCCCTTGATATATTCCTCTTTAATTACCTGCATAAAACGGAAACCTGTCCAACGCGGAAACGGAAAGAAAAATCCGCTCCCTTCCGAGGGTTTCACCTGTCTAAGACGGAAAATGCTTTGCCCGCTCAGCCCTGATT
>NW_004797394.1:644886-648327 GCF_000002075.1 Aplysia californica
GTGATGTGTGTGTGTGTGTGTGTGTGTGTGTGTGTGTGTGTGTGTGTGTGTGTGTGTGTGTGTATGTCTGAGTGTGCTCGCGCACGCATGTGCGCTTGGCAAATCAGGGACCTGGGCATGGGGTGCATCAGACAGTTGTAAGAACAGTGCAAACATGACGCGAAAAGTTCAGAATTCAGAACGATTTGGCATGTCACCGTAGTCACTTGCTTGTACAGCAAGTGCGCACGCTTCACTTACAGGTCTTGCTAATTTCCTGATGACACAGTTGTGAGATTTAAGCCCCGGACATCTTTTTTGCGGCTAAAGTATTGCGCCTTCCAATTTTACTTTCCCCTCTAATTTTAGCTGGTGAAAAGTTCGCTTTAAAAGTGGTTCGACATGATTCACGTGGACGTCCTGTCGACTGTTGCTTGTTTCCGTAGACTCTGGCTAGTTAAAAACCCCCAAAGAATTTACCCCCCCCCCTCAAAAAAAAAGAAGTGAAATTTTGTGTTTTACCCAAATTTGGTGCAATTTTTAAAACTTGACATGTCACGGAGATGTCGATGGATTTCTTTATATACAATGTGTTTACAAACTTGATGTCCCCTGGTTTTGTACTAAGAAGTAGTGTACTAAAGACCCGAGTTATTGCCCTGTAAGTGGGTCCTCTTTTTTTTTAGATACCCTGTATTAAACCACCCAATTGTATTGTTTTTGTAAGTGTTTTACAGCTCTCGCAACTACGTAAGGTCATATGAGCATGCAAAACCACTGGATTGATGTACAACTGACATTGTGAGTGGGGGGATCTTGGGGGTTGTTATCGTCAAAATCAAGCCAGACCTAAATATTAGCCCACCTTTATATTTTGTTGAGAGAACACAAGAAGTTGTCAAGAGCTAAATATAGTTATCTTGCAATAACGGGTAGGTCGGCTCGTGTATTTTGACCTTTGACCTGCTCTAAAAACACCCCGCGTTTTTCCAATCCGGATCTCCAGCAATTTGCTATATTAGGACCGTCACGCTCTGCGGACACCAGTTTGACATACCGTGCCGTGTTTGCTGTGCACGGTAATTTTCTCTCTTTACGGTAAGCTGATAAATGCATGACTGGAAAATACACGTAGCTTATTAATATATGCTACACGTTCGCTGTAGTGGTCGCGTTTGTAATTGTGGATCTTTAACGTTCTCGGTCGACGCAGTTCTAGGGGGCGGGCTGCTTCCACTTCGTCTGCCAAGGCCAATCTTGGCTGAGAGGGATGGATACACGTCCCAGCAGGAAGCCAGAGATTGCCGATAAAACTTCTATCCACTAGGACTAGGGAATCGAAATCACGTCTGTTGCGTCTGACAGTGAAGCGCCCCGCGGTATCACCGCAGACTCAGGTAATGTTTGCTGTAAAAACGCCCCCAAAAAGAAATAGCATGTATTAAAGAGCCTTTCAAGAACAAATATATAGGCAGGCCTACACCGTCTCTTGAAACGCGTACAACCTTGGGATATTTAACGTGTCCGGATGAGGTAGGGCTTTAAATAGTTTTCGAGTACTGTAGAACTGGAACGCTGTACAGAGTTTTGTTGTGGGGACGCTGTGGAGTCGTAACCGATATCGCTGCCAACTTGTTGACTTTTTAACTTCTTCTATTTCTATGTCTTGATAACAAGTTGTGGTAGGAGAACGTGCCGGTATATAGTAGTGTATTCGACTCTTGAAGATACTGCAGAGCAAACATTGTCGTAGCCAGTCAAAGATAGGTCGAAAGCAGCGGAATTCAAACGGGAAATGTGACGGGTTGAGTCTCGTTTACATTTGTTTGTTTATCTTAAAAAAAAACAACAACCCAGAAACATTTGGAGTCTACATTATCTTTGGGCAAAAGTTCGTACTTTTGCAAGATTTGATAAGGGTGTAGAACTCAATTTTTTAAGTGTGATATTATGTGTTACTTTGTGATCGTTAAACTCATGTTATTATATCACCATCATTAAGTGCCTGGTCTGAAACAGAAGTCGACGATCATAGACCACCTTTAATTTCTTCACCCACATGCTCTAGACATCTATATTTACTATCCTGGTCTTTGTTCGTCATCCATCTCTTAAAGTCATCCATCTCTTAAAGTCATCCATCTCTTAAAGTCATCCATCTCTTAAAGTCATCCATCTCTTAAAGTCATCCATCTCTTAAAGTCATCCAAGTTAGGTGCTCTTATTGTACCCCTGGTTCTTTTACTCTTTTACCATCTATTTTTCCAATGACAACATGATGTTCAAGACTGTTATGTTGATTCAGCTGTCCCAGAGACAACTGCATTTCTCTTCCTTTTGGTTTTTATAAGTGAGCAGCACGTATGAGCTTCTTTTGGTACTAGATCTATCTAATTTGATTTCTTTTTCTTCCATGAACTTCTCAACAGTCTCAGAACGAACCATATTTCTGATGCTTCCATGTTTTTTTCACTGTCTTTGGTAATTGACCAACATCCACAGTCGTATAGATAGGTTAATCACACTTACGTGACCTTTTGGGACTCATTTTTTGGTAGTGATTGTTTCTGTTTTTCTGGATTAGAATCATTTTTATTGAAACTGTCTGTGGCTACAGCAATTCTTTATTTCATTGGTTGATTGTGGTTATAACACCGATTGGTGGGGGGCGAAGGGCGGAAGAAAAGGAGACGTTCAAACGTTTCTGTTTTTTAATAGGTCAAACTGTGGTCTTATGAAACGCAAGCGCTTGTGACAATGGATAAGAAGGACTGACGCATGCAATTATCAGAGAGGATCTCACTTGAGAAGTGTGAGGTTTTGACCCCGCGAGAGTGACCCTTGATCCCACCAACTGGACCTCTGAAACCCCCATCTATCAGCCCCTAAATTCCCACGTCTAAGATGGAAAATGTCTAACACTGACTTCTTTTTCTGGCTCCCTTGCGATTCTGTCTTGCACACGTTCGACTGTTCATAATTATATCAATATTTATGTCTAAGTTCCACTTAAAGTCTCCGTATCGTATGTGTGGGTGTTGTGAACTTGACACTGAAATAGATCTATATCAAGGTCTATCCAAACTTGATCTCGGACTGTGTCTAATTTTTGCCTCGGTGTTTGGTTTTGGAATGTTTCCGGGTTTCCACAGGGATATATTATTTGGTTTTAGTTTCAAGGAATTTGTGAATGGGGAACTACCTTAGATAGATAGATAGATAGATAGATAGATAGATAGATAGATAGATAGATAGATAGATAGATAGATAGATAGATAGATAGATAGATAGATCGATCCATCGATCGATCCTTCCATCCATCCATCCATCCATACATGCATGCATGCATCCGTCTATCCATCCACCCGTCCATCCTTGCATACATGCGTACACATGGAGAAAGAGAGAGAGAGAGGGGGGGAGAGAGAGAGAGAGAGAGAGAGAGAGAGAGAGAGAGAGAGA
>NW_004797394.1:649411-651186 GCF_000002075.1 Aplysia californica
ACACATACATACATACATACACACACACACACACATATACACACAAACACATACACACACACACATATATATACACACAAACACACACACACACATACACACACACACACACACACATTTGCAATGCCGATGTTACTTAACATCATACCAAGTACCGACGTCTGTAAAGTAACTGTTTATACGGGGTGCCCACTACGGCTGGATCGGGCCCGACTCGGTCGCCTGAAACTGAAAACACACACGTTTGTTTTTGTTGAGCGACCGAGCCACTTGTAGTGGGCTCCTAGTATTAGGCGTTGTGCTGTCGGAGCTTGAGACGCTAGTACGATTCTCGTGCAGGGGGAAAAAATTATCGAGTTTTTCGGTCTTTCTTCTGGGATGTATCCCTCTTAGCTCGGGTTGGGCTTGACTGGCAGGGTTGGAAGCCTTCCTCTTAACTGATCTAAATTGTGTCGATAGGGGTATCCAATTGAATTTAATTGCCTCAGTCGGGGCCTGCAAGATTCTCCTTCAAGTGTGGAATCAAAGCTACCATTCTGATGGAAATAGACTGAATTCAACGGTGTTTCATTGTGACCTTAGAAATAAAATGCATTTGTTTTTCACAGTCGAGTGTCGAATTCGGTCAAATTGTGCAATGAATATGATTGACAGTGTTAGCTTGTGTTCACTCTCTACTAGCACACCCCCCCCCCCACACACACACACACACCTCTTCCCTCTACCCTGGGTGGGTGGTTGGAGGGCGTCACTGGTAGGTCCTATTTCTTTACTTTTCCTCTGTTGTTTCTGTCCGTCTGTCTTACTTTTTCCCCAGCACTTAGTGACCTTTATTGCGTCGATGTGCTTCTCTTTATTCAAACATAACGCTATCCTGGACTAAACCAATACAAATTTGAGCTCCTACTCGTAGTAACATCCGCTGGTTACCTGAGCCCTATGCATAATTCACCTGTTGAGTAACGCAATGAGCTAGTGGGTTATACATATACAGATATTTTTAACGTGCACAACTTGCACACGGGACCTCCGAGATTTTTCGCCCTTGTCCGAGAAGGCTAGGTATAGATCTGTTCTACCATAAGATCAGGGGTGTGGCTGAAAGACAGCAGTAAGAAAGAGCCAAGGAGCAGCAGTTTCCTTTTCTTTCTTACAAGTCATGTGAGGGTGTTCTATCTAGCAGAATGCGCGAATTTTCTCTCTATCATCTCACAGGTCATGTGAATAGATTTTGTTTTTTTCTCTCACGAGTTGTATGAATAGTGATGTTTAATTTTGTTTTGTTTCTTTCTTTCTCACAGGTCGACTCTGAAGAGTGTGTGCATACGAACAATGGACCGGACCCCATCCCTGTTGAGGTGATGAAAAACTGAAGTCCTGCCAACCAATTTCAAAACAAATAAATATTACGCCCCAAAAAGCGCAGGAGGTATACATCATCTCTCAGCCGTCTGCAGTGAAGGTAAACTGGTGGTAGGCGGACTTCCAGCCGGATTTGTGCATTCGTTGTGCGCGCGTGTTTGGTTTCTGGGCTATAATATTAATATTATTGTAGCGTGTGTTTGGAATAGCGCTGTGGATCTGTGTGTGTCATCATGAGCGACCCTGACAGTTTTTGCGGCGGAACGCCTTTCTGGGTGAGTATTTGAACAAATTCTGTTTTATAACATTATTACAGTTTTGTTTATTCAGATACATCGGACCCAACATAGAGGTACACACGCACGCACGCACGCACACACACACACACACGCTCACACACACACACACACACA
>NW_004797394.1:651532-653720 GCF_000002075.1 Aplysia californica
CACCCCACAGACACAAACAAAGCGAGCACAAGAACGCACGTTAGCAAACAAGCACGCTCGCACGCACTCTCCAGCACACAGAGCCATAGATACACGGATTAGGCGAGCCTCGGGAATGTGGACAGGGGATAAATCGTGTATATTCCATGACAAAAATTACTCGCAAGACAAAAAACTCATATTAAATAAGCAAAAAAATTAGGCTACGGTTCGTTCAAGTACATTATTTGAATTTCGAATCAAAATGGATGAAAGAAGTAGATGAAAGTTCAGAAAGGAGACAATAGACGCTGTTAAAGTCTTCTTATAACATCAACGCATGTCCTCTTGACTTTATGTGTGTGTAAAAAAATGATTGCAAGTGGGTAATATTTTTAAAAACCAATAATTGGTTTTTAAAAATATTACCCACTTGCAATCGTAATCATTACGTGGTATAACTGTTGTTTTGTTTTCTTCTTCTCATATTTCTATTGTTCTTGTCCTGAAATGAATCTTTAACACACTGAAAGACTCTTATTTCCGAAATTTTACTGAAAATCAGGTTGAAATCAACTGCAAATTTTTGTGGGCCTACATACATTTGCACCTTAAACCTTCTTTTCAGGGGCTTGTTTGCAGTGGTAGGCTGCTGGAGAAAATAATGAATGCACATCACTGCCCGACATTTGAAGGCGATTTTTGTGCTTAAATAAACCAGCAGCAAGTATAATGTATTGTATAGTTTTCTTTTCAACTCCCCATTTCTTTCCAAGTGCACGGTGTAAAAAAAAAGGATCTACTTTAAGGGGAATAACTCGGCCATCGATTTACTACTTTCAATAAAATTCGAGCAAATCAAATTCAACCATGAGGACGTCAAATTTGTAAATAGGAAGATGTTCGAGAAATATTAAGTTTTACAAATTTCAACCATAATTGCGTAAACCGCAAAATGTTACTTTTTAAAAGCGTTCTAGTAAAGGAGCATGATCGGCCCGTTCTGGTTTCAGGACAAGGACGGTAACACTACAACAGTCACCTCAGATAGATATCTAAACAAGCCGCGTAAATACACTGCAGGTTATTTAATTTTTTTGCAAGCTGTCACTGTGCAGTGACTGAAACGGTTTTGTCAATTCCTATTCTATGCGCTCCCCCCCCACACACACACATTTCCCCGACAGATTCCCACCTGAGTCTTTGGTGTGATGGATAGATTCTTTGCAGTTGCGTACAAAAATGATTCTCATCAATGAACAATTACATTTACTTTTTTTTTTTAAAACCTACTGTTGCCGTTAAGCGTCGAAGGTAGATGCACCTTTCTTTTTATAGTAGGCTAACTCTGCAGCTCTTTCAATTTAGTTTTTACTTTCTCAGGGTTCTCTTGACTCCCTCACAATCCACCTTTTGCGTGGCCTACATTTTCATTTATAGCCTGAGTATTTTGTGTTATAGGATCTCAAGGCTGGTTGGCTGGACTGGCTAGGTAACAATCGTAATAGATGAAAGATATTTTAGTTTATCTAGCATTCAGTCTGTCTGGATTGCATCTGTGGTGTAGCAGGTATGACTTTCGTCGTCGCTTGCCGAAGATCCGAATTCGATGTCCCAGTGTTTGTGAATGTATGTGTGAGTGTGTTTGTGTGTGTGTGGAGGTGGGGGGTGGGAGGGGTGACATGAATTTTGAGCATTTCGGTTTTACTGTTGGGACGTTAATTCTCAGCCCTGATTGAGCCCTGTCAGACATGGTCGGAGTCTGCCTCCAATGTTATCTAAGTTGCGTGAAAGGATGCGTAAAAAACCCAACAACACCCACATTTAAGAAAAGGTTCCGTCCGTCTGCTCTAGTTCTTTGCAGTAGCAGTAGGTAACAGTCTCGGTTATTACAGGATTCTGGCTGTAGCAGGCTGATAATAAATCCCCGAGTCTGATCTTTTATAATGTAGTGTAAAAAAAAGTGTCTTTTATTCGAGGCATTCTGATGGGTGTGCTCAGCTATATCAATGAAGCAAACTTCGACGTTATCCTAAAACAAACGAACAAAAAAACAGAGAAAACATACTAAGCAAAACAACAGTCGAAATTAATGGTGCATCGCACCTACGTGTCTCGTAATAGCCCTACTTTGATCGCAAACTTATTCTATGATGTGTCATACTATGTGTGAAGGGGAAAGGTGGGGGGGGGGTTGGATCAGTCAGTG
>NW_004797394.1:654048-655395 GCF_000002075.1 Aplysia californica
TATTATTATTATTATTGTTATTATTATTATTATTATTAATGTATTACTACCCGGGCATCTCAAATTATTATGCTCTGTCAACCTCAGTAAAACTGAGTATCTGTACTTTAAAAAAAAAGAAGATAAAGATGAGGAAATTTAAAAAAATATCGCTGGAAAAAAAGGAGCAATGGCTGAAAAATGTGTGGTGGGTCATCTGTGAAATGAAAGTGATCCCATTCGTTAATCACTAGTTACAGTGTAGTATGTAAACTTCGTGCCTCATTAAATAGTCTAAGCTTCAATGAAATCGAACCGACAAGGACGTGGAACATTTTCTGGCAGCAACACTTCTGCAAGACTTTGGCATTGAACAAGTTACTTTTGTCACTAGGTCTAGATGCGAACACACCATAAGGGCGGACTTATCTTAGATTTCTTAGAAATATTTAATTCCCTGACCGTTTTACTGATCTGAACACGCATCTGAATCTGCAGCTCAGGGATTCTCCTAACGATGTGACAAACTCACAAAATGTTCGACATTGTCATTTATAAAATGGCCGCCAAACTGAGAGTGCAAAAAAGCAAGGCAGTCCTCGAGAGAGCACGCGGTGTTGTGTGTTATTCCTTGCGGGTTTCTTTTCACTATCAAGGTAGCGTTTCCCTGTGCTTTTCTAAGCATTTTTTTTTCGTCATGTGAGCTTTTGTCCTCAAAATGTTTCGCTGCGCTTGAGTTATGACGCATTAAATTCATCAACCTTTGCATCTCATACCCCCCCCCCCCCACTCCGTTCCCCTTTTTTAAAAGAGCCTTGTCGGTCTAATTTTGACAGGGGCTCTGAACACCCGGGCACTTGTTATACACACTTAATCCGTTCAATCATTAATACTAATACTACTACTGCTAATAATGAGTCTTTTTTTAAAATGATGATAATAATAATAATTATAATAATAATAATAATAATAATAATACATTCCACTTATGTAGGGCATTTCCTCTAGGAAGGTGCTTATGGTAATGCGCTTTACAATAATGCAAAGATCATCTTGAACTAGATCTATGCAATTTTCGTTCTTCCCTTATGGGAGTATCGAGTATTTAACTGCCTTATGTTTTTGTATTTCAATTGCCACGCTGACAATCACAAGAAAAACACTTCTGAGCTCCTCAGTGAAAAACTGCGGAACCAATGGAATGTTTTTGTGAGAGCTCTAGCTAAAACCGTGCTGGGAATATTAATTATAATATAATACATTCATTAATATATCCTTGGTCATGCTGACAATAAGAACAAACCCACTTCTGAGCTCAACAGTGAAAGACTGCGGAACCAAGGAAATGACATAACCCATTATCCCCCC
>NW_004797394.1:655495-657444 GCF_000002075.1 Aplysia californica
CCCCCCCCCCACACACACACAAAGGCATCACCAGACCCTCTTTCCCTTTCCCATCTTTCCACCTCCTGAAATATACTTTGGACTACAAAGTCAAAGTTTGCTTATCTGCGTTTGGCATCTTCGCGCAGCTCAGTTTACTGCGTGATATAACCCTCCCCCTCCCCCGCCCCTCCCAAGCCCTTTTCCACACAATCGCACGCTTCCAAACGTATAGTTTCATAACGCTGACGTCTGCTCTCATTCGTAGTAGCAATAAAAGTGAGGTAGAATCTGGCATAACATCAAAGATCCCCCCCCCCTCCTTTTCCAACAACAAGAACATTAAAAAAACACACAAAAAAACTACCCCTTCTTCATTTTTCCTTCCACTAAGAAGGGCGTAAAAAAGAGGGCGAAGCTGTTTGCTTTTGCATGCAGGAGACGTGGATTCGAATTCCAGAGAGGGGAAGCTGTTTTTTTTAATGGAGTATCTCTGGGTGTCATATTTGTTCCCACTCAGAAAAACAACTAATCTAAATTGGATCGATGCGGGCGTAACACGGGTTCAACGGGTACTCCTACATTTCTTCGTGCTACAAAACCAAACCAAACATCGCTATAAAAGTAGGAATATCGTGTTGGAAAAATTGTTTAACCCTATCCGTACGTCGTGTTTAACTGTTGTATACATATCACATGGGGAGCTCTGTGCCACCACTTTCCAAAGAGGAAATTTACTCTCTAATCCGATCCGTACTCTTTGCATAGCAGTCTGTCAAAATGATTTTTTGAGAAATACTGAAAGTTTCAAAGAGATCTTCGTACTAGAAATGTGAAGAATACAACCCCTGGGGTACAAAATGACTCCGGGCGCTCGGATAGGGTTTAAAAATCTGCCCCGTGCACTTGTCACTGTGCAGTGTTTTAAAATCATTTCCCCTAGGGTTCTTATAATTTCAAAGAGGGTCTTTGACCCTTATGATATCTGTTGTCGAGTGAGAGGAAGGCAGAAAGAAAAGAAAGAAAGGACTTTTGGATATTTTATAATTCGTCTATAAAAAAAACGCTCGTTACCACAATATATTATGCCCCCCCCCCCCCTTTCAAAGTTGCATTTTACTACGTGGTATTCTTTTACAATATTATGCTTCTTCCCTCATCAAAGTTGCATTTGGCGCTCAAATGACCTTATGCTGTTGCGAGAGCCGTAAAGCCTCTAGTAAAACTTTTTTAAAATGCATTTTACCGCGCGTGATATTCTTTAACAATATACAATACTATGCTTCTTTCCCCTCAAAGTTGCATTCCGTTCTGTGCGCATTAATTGCCCTCTTGGCTTGCGCCATGTGACGTTTTTGGCACAAGCTCGTCTACATGTACGTAGATCATGTTTCTTTGGGCTGTCATTTTTTGCCTTCTTCACATTTTGACACAGTTATTATATATAGGCCTACTGGCGTCTTGTGCTGAAATGGTTACGTTACAGGCAGAAGATACGTTTTCAAGCCACGTAATGTGGCGAAGAGAATAAAGAATATAATGTCAAACATCTCCGTTTTCCTTTGGGGATGCTGTATCCCACTCAGCCCAGTTTGGTTCGGACTGGAAGAGTCAAAGCAGCCCACTTCCTAAATGATCAAAATCATGTTGATGGGAGCGTAAAATACACGCGTTAAGGTCGAAGCGGCGCGCTTACTAAATTATATAAATTGTGTCGATGAGAGCGTAAAATATTTGATCTGTTAACGGCGATTTATGATTTAGTTTCGAGCTTCGCTTCAGCTGGTACTCTGTAAACATACCATAGTCAACAGAAGGGATTTAATATGATGTATATTACTTATATGTTTTAGGAATGGGTGGGCAAACTTTTCAGATCCGGGGTCCACTTTGGCTAAGCCATAAACAGCAAGGGTCGCACCTTTTACTACTGAAAATAGTGCGCCAGGTAACTGAAAAAAAGCCCCCCC
>NW_004797394.1:659186-661593 GCF_000002075.1 Aplysia californica
TCTTGTCGTTATATCGTATATATATCTGTGTAAGACGGAATCGCAAGGGAGCGGGGAAAAAATTCCGTCTTAGACATTTCCCGTCTTAGACAGGGGAATTTAGGGGGGGGGGGGGGTTCAACGGCTCAGCCGGTGGGATCAAGGATCGCTTGTCCGATCCGCAAGCAGTGATCAAAACTTCACACCTCTCAGCTTCTATCTTGTCTGATAGTGACATGCATCAGTCTTACTTATCCAATTACATGTACCATCAGTGCTTGCCTTTCATAGGACCACTGTTTGACCTATCAAAAACAGAAACGTTTGAACATCTCCGTTGTTTCTCCCCTTAGTCCCACCCACCAAGGCCACCACTTACTGCCATCATTGTAACAACGATTCGAGGAACTCTTTTCTCGGCCCGCCGTACCATCAGGGCGGCAGGCATTGGTCAATTTAATTTCACACCTCTGGCTTCTGGCTACCTAGGAAAGTTTCCTAAGTGGCTGGCTACTCGAGCACTCTCACGGGCAGTCGTGAGATATCACACCCACACTACACTGACCATGTGCAGCGCTAAGTGCTCACATGATGGGGTAACATAGATTAACTTCTACTGTACCCCCATGGCGTTAAGTTTAGAGCCGGTGGAATCAAACTTGCGAGTTTTGTTTCAAATCAGGGCTGAGCGGGCAAAGCATTTTCCGTCTTAGACAGGTGAAACCCTCGGAAGGGAGCGGATTTTTCTTTCCGTTTCCGCGTTGGACAGGTTTCCGTTTTATACAGGCAATTAAAGAGGAATATATCAAGGGGGGAGCGGGGAGATTCCGTCAAGACAGGTTTCCGTTTTACACAGGTTTCCATTAAGGCAGGTTCGGCTGTATATATATATATATATATCTATGTAAGACGGAATCACAAGGGAGCCAGAAAAAAATTCCGTCTTAGACATTTTCCGTCTCAGACAATGGAATTTAGAGGGAGATGGAGGTTGGGGAAGGTTCAAAGGCCCAGCCGGTGGGATCAAGGATCGCTTGTCTGATCGGCAAGCAGTAGTCAATAGTCAAAACTTCACACCTCTCAATTGGTATCCTGTCTGATAATGACATGCGTCAGTCTTTCTTATCCAATTGCCACCAGTGCTTGCCTTTCATAGGACCTCTGCTTGACCAATTAAACACAGAAACGTTTGAACATCTCCTTTGATTCCACCCTGAGCCCCACCCACCCATGCCACAGGGCGGCAGGCATTGGTCAATCTAATTTCACACCTCTGGCTTCTGGCTACCCAGGAAAGTTTCCGCAGTGGCCAAGTCCTTCTCAGGGGCCCCTGAGAAGGACTAGGCAGTGGCTCTCTACTCGAGCACTCTCACGGGAAGTCGTGAGATTTCACACCCACACTACACTGACCATCTGCATTACTCGGGGCTCACATGATGGGGTAACATATAACCCCAAATTGCACCCCTACTCCTCTTCCTCGCCCAGCGGCATTGCCATAGCGTTAAGTTTAGAGCCGGCGGAACCAAACTTGTGAGTTTTGTTTCAAATCTGGGCTGAGCAGGCAAAGCATTTTCCGTCTTAGACAGGTGAAACCCTAGGAAGGGAGCGGATTTTTCTTTCCGTTTCCGCGTTGGACATGTTTCCTTTTTAGAGCTATATATAGGTAATTAAAGAGTAATATTTCAAGGGGGAAGCGGGGAGATTCCGTTAAGACAGGTTTCCGTTTTATACAGGTTTCCGTTAAGGCACGTTCGACATGTACATTGTATGTAATATATATAAATGTCATACCTCCCTCACCGTCTCTGTTTATCTTTAACTCTCTATCTCTCTACCTTTACTCTATTTAACCCCCCCCCCCCCCCCCCCCCAAAACCAAACCCTTTTTTTCCCCCTCACACCGTGCCGGGACGCTGACTGATGCGGGCTCTGGTTGTTTCCCACGTTCGCGTGTATGGCTAGGGGGATAACTAGTTGTTAGTTTTTTTATATATTTTTTTTTTTATAATTTCTGTCTCCCCCGACGCCCCCCCGTTGCCCTGATAGACATACGCGTATGGTGTGGTCATGCATGAGAGAGGAGAGAGAGAGAAGAAAGAGAGCTGAAATGAAGATCACTCCATAAAACGAGCTGTAAAAAAAAGAGCAGAGAGTGTATGTAGAGATAGACGCCTGACGATACAGGGCAGTTGTTGAGTTGCAGTGGGGCGGCGGACCAGGTGAAGAGCAGTGTGCGAGCGAGCCGGGTGGCTTGCCATAGCTCATCGTAGCTCTTTATCATAGTAGCTCAGACGACTAAGAAGTGTCATAAAATGTGAGCTTAACGTAACCTATACAGTAAATTAGAAGAAATGCCAGGAGCAGATCAGCACTAGCTGAGCATCAGCGCAAAGACTCCCAAATAGCCGTACCGGACCCCCCTAAC
>NW_004797394.1:666693-707134 GCF_000002075.1 Aplysia californica
AGCAAGACAAAATGCTACGATGTTAAACAAATCTGTCTATCAAATATCTGTATTCCTTATCTCTCCTCCTCCTTTTTGTGTTTGTTACTCTTTTGTAAAACTTCTAATCTTCGGTACTTTTATGACCATATCGTGTTGTAAGTGCCGAAAAAAAAAATCTGTTATATGTATGTCATCCAATTTCAGGTGCTAAAAAATATTCTACTTGTTAGGATACTCATAATTTTGACTGCTGTTGACAAGAGTTGTGGTCTGAAAGCTGTTTTATTTCATCTTGCAGCCGGCAGTCACTATACAGTTCTGGCTATCACAAAGTACACCGCACATCCAGTGGAAATGTGAATGAGAAATCTAGTTTGCTTGGAAATGACTCTGTTGAGTTCAGGAAGGATAGGGATGAGAATGTGAAGTTGGCTACACCCTCACTGCCAAAAGTTATTCTCAAAGTGTTTGGTGGAATGATTTTGGCTTCACAGGTAAACAACTGAATTGTGTTTTCATGTTTGATTCGTTTTGTTTAAGAGGCATTTTAATCATCTAGATATTATAGAAGATCATGAATATGTGGTTTTCATTGCTTTCAAGTGTTTTTTTCATAAAATCATGAAAAGATTAGGCTATAACTTTATTGTGACAGAAAATCTTAAACCGTCAATCACTATTTATTAACAGTTTTCTCAGTGTGTGAACACTGACAGTTATTGTTATGTTCTATTGGGAAGAAGAAAAACAATAGTAAAAGTAAAAAGAACGCAATATGGTTTTTAAAAGATGTGAACGCGCAACTGGCTGTGTCCTTGGGTTTGTCAGCAGCTGTTACTCTAAGTTTTTTTGCATCTTTTATCATGAAAACAAATTCCAAGAGTTATGAAATCCTATCAATTCTCATTTTCTCTTTTCTTCCCCCAGCTGCTAAAATTGCTGTCTGACTTGTTAACATTTGTCACGCCGCTGTTGATTAAGTAAGTCATTTTTTCACTTTTTGTCCGGTTTGTTACAGTGGAAAAGATTTTAAGGAAGTGTGGTTTTACTGTCAGTTCCAAGTATTGTCACTATTACATGAGAAATGAGTCATTTCAACCATTTTTGCTCACACTAAGCAGCAAAACAATACACTTTAAAAAGTGTTTTAAGAGTGATATTTGGTTTTTATTCAAATAAACCTAGGCATAGGGGAGGACGGGTGTTTGGACAGTGACAACATACACATTTATAATCTCTTTTCAAGATTAATATTTGTTTTTGTTTTTTTTGTACTGTTTGTTTGCATTTTGAAGATCAGATGTTTAAATTTTGTTTCAGTGAGTTAATCTCCTTTACCCAAAACCGTGAGAACGAACAGGAATGGAAGGGGTATGTGCTTGCATTTTCCTTCTTTTTAATTGCCATGTGCAAGACATGCCTCTACCAGTACCACTTTCATATCAGTATGACCCTGGGAATGCGCATCAAAAATGCAGTGATAGCTTCTGTATATAAAAAGGTAAGTCTATAGATTGTATGTACTGCTCTTAAAAGGTATCTTGCAGATGAATTATGTGTTCATTCCCGTTTCTCTCTTGTAACATTTAGTGACCCGTAAGTTTTATGTTTTTTTGTGGTGGTTGTAAAAATTCAAAACAGATTTTGAAGAAGAAGAATTTTTAGAATTTAATGTCATGCAACAAATCATCATAGGTCAACAGTAAAGTTCTGAAGAAAAAGTGTGAAGAAAACTATGAGAACAGGTGGATGATTTCATTTTGATGAGAGTGTTTCTTGAGCAGTAAATTTATGTTTCAAACAAACTCTGAAAGGCATTTATAATGCCTAAATAATACGCATTATAAAGTAATGTAGAGTAATGTAGGCAGCCTCGTTACTCTGGAATCGTTTTAAAAGTTATCAATCATTCAAGAGCAATAGCAATGACAAATGATAATGCTCCAATAAGCTTCATCATGGTTGTTACCCTTACTTTATAGGTGGGGGCCTACCTCCCCGAATAAGGTTTTGCTGGCTGTACTGGTACAAATGAAAGGATGAAACAAATTAAAGCTTTATTAATTGCATGGTGATTTGCATGTTTGAAAATAGATATGATTGTGTAATAGATTCATCCTTTTTGTAGCTTTTTGAAATTTGTACGCAAACAGCTATAGTAGAACATGTTTGAGAGGTCAATCATGAGCTGGTAACCTGATTGAAAAAGATTAAAATCTCCTCTGTCCTCCCTCTCTGAATCCCCGGTGTCTTTGCCAAAGAAATTTGGGTTTTGTATGGATTCATAGGAAGTTTCAACTGGCCTCAAGTCACAGTATTAAAAATACCATGTCCCAAAAAAATGTATATTTTTAATTCCCTTTTGCTTTTCGTCGTGTTTTAAAAAAATGAATTATAATGATATTGTTACTGTGACCACCTACTGCAGTTTTTTTTTTTTTTTTTTTTTACTGCTGACCTGAAAGGCTTTAAAGACTTTCTACCATTTACATGAAACTGAACCTGTCAGCTTTTCCTGGTAATATGAAAATTACTTTCTCTGAACTTATTGCTCTCCATAGGGTTCTTAGAATATCACATAAGTTTCGTGGAAAAGGTTCTCATGGTGTATTTGATTAAATAACTCCAATAGCACAATTATATGAATTTTTGTCTTTGTGTCTACCTACAGGCTTTGACCATCAGCAATGAAGCAAAGAAAGAATCAACTGTTGGAGAAATTGTGAATCTAATGTCAGTAGATTGCCAAAGAATTCAAGATGCCACAGGTTACAAAATAATTAATTCTCCTGTGTTCTTTTATCGTCGTACTTAAATCATGATCTTTACACATGATAAATAATTGATCTGTAAAGCCCCCAAAAAGTTGATTGTATTTGATGCATCCCAATCTGATGTATGATGAAATTTTAAGACTCCCCCCCCCCCTCTTTCCTCTACAAAATGATGGGGAAAATATATATTCTAGTGTCAGCACAAAGTAAAGTAGGCTACAGTGGGACTTCATAAGCTTCTTCAATTTTTTGTGACGTAGCTGGTTATCATGAGTTGATGAGAAAGTAGACTGAAAGACTTTGCTGCAAAATTTGTTGAAAGAAGAACCAAATTAGCTGGTAAAATAGAATTTATTTATACATATGTCTTTAGATCAGTTTTAAATGCAGTCCTCTCAGGCCCCTCTCTTAAATGCAGCGGGAGGGAATTCCACACTGAGGGAGCAGCTGTCCAAAAAGCCGTACCTCCGATAAAAAAAATTGTCTAAGGCACAGCCTTAAATTTTCTTTTTATTAAAGGACAGTAAATCTTGAGTTGGAAGATACTCCTGTAGTAAATTAGAAAGATATTGAAGTGCCATAATGTTATAAGAGGCAGGATAGGGAAAGGTGGAAAGTGTTAAAGTTTGTTCCTGGCCTATACCCTGGCCCAGGGTGAGAAAGGCAGTGATGATGATGATATTGTTATATGCCTTATAACTCATTGCTGTAACTTTGTAGTCAATACAAGCTCCGACAGGGAGCTAGTGTAGATGTATAAACAATGGGGATGTTGTGTGATTTATGAATTTTAATTGTAAACAGACGGAATCATAATTTTGAATGTGTATATTGATAATGTTCAGGTTACATCTACATGGCTTGGTCAATGCCCCTGATGATTGTGCTGGCCATGTACATGCTGTGGGGCACGCTAGGTGCTGCCTCTATGGCTGGCTTGGGAGTCCTCATTTTGCTGATGCCCATCAACGCGTGGGCTGCATACATGCAGAGGGGATACCAAACAAGGCAGATGAAGGTCAAAGACAAGAGGATCAAAATTATGAATGAAGTTCTCAATGGAATGAAGGTATTTATTGTTTTACTGGTGGTTTTTCTTGTTCTTCATGTACGGGGTCTGAAACAAACATTGGCGATCATGGTTCACCATTCATTTCTTTTTTAGGATGCTCTAAAATATATCTCATATCCTGCTCTTTTGGATTTTACTTTTTCAATGAGAGCAAGATGTTCAAGGCCTTTATGGCAGTTCAAGTATCCTAAGAATTACATTTGTCTCTTTCTAATTGGGTTTTTAATCTGTGAGATTAGGAATTGAATTCTTTCACTTTGCATTCAAGAAAAAATTTCTCCATCTAATAAATCAAAAGTTTCAAAGGTTTATTAAATTAAGGCTGGTGCTTCCAATTTTCCTGGGACTGTTACATTCAAGCTTCATTGGACTGACAAACAAATGTCTTTCTTTCAAGGTGCTGAAACTGTATGCTTGGGAGGAGTCTTTCCAGAAAAAGATCACTGATATAAGAAATGAAGAACTGAGTATATTGAAAAAGACAGCATATCTTGTGGCAGTCACAACATTTGTGTGGACTTGTGCTCCGTATGTGGTAAGTAGCTATTCAATGACGTATGCCAACTGCTTCATTTAATTTAGTAGGCTGAATCATATGCCTTAGTCATTTCATTGTTTTGAGAAAACTTTAAAAATCAGTGCTTACCACAGCCGTCCTTGTGGTTTGAACAAAAGTGGAAATGCCTCCATTACTGAATACATGAGAATAAGCAATGAAAACGTATGTCTACATATACCTGGGTAATATAAAGAGATGCTCAGCTTTGACTATCATTCATAAGAATATGTGCAAAAATGGGTAATCTTCAATAACTAAATTCTACTTTTTAAAAATTCAAAGCGCTGGCAGGATCTTTAACAAGTAACTCTTTAAACTATCTGTTGCAAAATGTGGTGTAACCATTGGTTTTCGACAAAAATCTTTGTACAACCATTTATTTGAGACTACATTGTATTTCAATTCAATTTGATTTATCTTTAAAAAGCTTACACACTATGAATGAAATGTTGAGCATTTGCTTCCGTTTTTTTGTTTTTGGATATCCATGTAGGGCTTATCGTGTACTGTTTTGTCACAGAGACCTTCACTTCAGTTTTGTTTCTTTCTTAGGTCCAGCTGGCATCTTTTGGGACTTACATAGCTATATCAGACTCTGGCTACCTTGATCCATCAACAGCATTCGTGTCCTTCTCTCTGTTTGCCATTCTCAATCAACCCATGACCTTCTTACCTATGATCATCCCTTTTCTGATTCAGGTACAGTGTGCTTTTTAACTGTCGTAAATAAGGTTCTTGCAGTTTGGAACTGGAATGTGAAACTTTAAAATGACAGAGAGATAATTTTTAATAAGGTAAAATGCTTTTCCACAGTTATGTAGTTCCTCCAATGTTTGGCCTACGCTACTCCGCAATACCACACTTTGCTGGCTTGTCCATTTCAAATTATTATCTCAGCCTCACAGAAAGACAAACCCCGTAACAGCCCGCCAAGGGCATAACACAGTTTTTTGTATATATCTTCATGCATTTGTATTATTATTTTCAGTCCTTTAAAATGATAACAGAAAGAAAAAAATGCAAACACACTCATTGAGACATTTTGTAAGAAAAGTGAAAACTGTTCCATTCTTAAATGTTTTTGCCTGGACCAAGCAGACACTGACAAAGACATGTACACTTATTTAGTTTTTAAAATACGAAGAGACAACATGATGCCAGAGATCTGCCTTTGGTTACATCTTTCATTACTTTAGGCATTCACCAGGAAAATTTGAAAAAGTCCTGGAATGAAGTTGGAGATAAAAGTTAGAGCTAAAAAATTGATGAAACACATGTATGTGAACCATGCCATCAAATAAAATGTTGTTATTGAATCATGACTTGTAATATAATGTTAGTAATGAAAGTAGTGTAATTATGTCTATATCTCTTACTATCACTTTGAGTAAAAAATGTTCACATAATGTATGCTATCACATTCTCCAATTATACACGCTAGATGTGATTTCTTATTCTTGTCATTATGTTTACTACCGGCATTATTCTTAAGAAGTGGGAGTAATATTAGTTGATTGAAATGAGTACAGTATTTAGGGAATAAATTAACAGGAGTAACAAGTAATACTAAAATTAATTGATTCACTTATGATTTATTTTTTCTTATATGATGGCCAGGCTGGAGTTTCTATTGGGCGGGTCTCCAAGTTTCTAAGAAGTGATGACTTGAAACCTGATGTAGTGCAAAGAGATCCAAATTCAGGTAACTCTTTTATTTTGATGTCAATACATGTATGCATGAAGTGTTTGAGGGCATTACTGGGTAAACCATAAGCTGACAGCCCCTTTCTATGGTGAACTGCTTCACCTAATGCACAGCATCTGTGGTCACTGTGGGGGTGACAGTGTCACAGTTATGTTTGCCACAAACAGGAAACAGTGCACAGTAATTGTTATGTTGCACAAAGACATGACCAACTAGAATTTACTACTTTTATCTTTCTATGTGTTGACTTTAGTTCACGTTCTGTCATCAAAGTTCCCGACAACTTTGTCATGACTTCGCATAAAGCTCCAAAAATTTGGGTTTTTAAAAATTTTTTATTGAAGGGACTGCCTTCAAAACTGGAATGGTAAACTGATTTCAAAGATGGTTTATCGCAACTGATGTTATATTATGGATAAACAAGTTAAAAGTAATAGACATGAAGTGTGCGTATTTCCTACCTCTTATAGTAAAAAAGTTTTCTGTGTTGCATCCTCAAGTCACTGAAGAGTGTATGAACCACCTCATGTGCCCTAAAGCAGTATCATCATCAAAGGAGTAATATGAAGAAAGAAAACTTTCATTCTCCAAACTTGTCAGTATTTTAGTGTTCTAGTTCCTACAAAAATGGCAGCTTGCACTGTGTGCTTTTCAGGAAGTTGAGATTGTTTCAGAGTGCTATCAAGTCTGCTGGGGTAATAATACTGATTGTAAAGCACATAGAGATTGCTGTTGAGTGAGAATTCGTGCTCTACAAATGCTATCTATTATCTTATTCGTCTTCTCTTCAGATGGTGGGTGGCTAGAACACCCCACTGCTACTTTCCTTCTGTTATTTCTGCCTATCTCTCTTGCTGTTTCCCTTAGTTAATAAATTAATGCTGTCATGTGAATATACTTCAAACCAGTCTCTTCAGTTGATGCTTTGAAAGTAAAAAAGAGCAAGAAGTTTAACTTCTATTCTAAATTGGTTTTTAAAATTTCCTTCTTTGTTTCTTCAGATGCTGCGGTAAAGGTTGAAAATGGAACATTCACCTGGGATATGAGCATGCCATTACCAACTCTCAGAAAGTACGGTAATGATTTCACCATTTGTAATGAAATATTTGTACATTCAAATATAATATAATAATACTTTTTTAAAGATATCTGGTGTAGTTTCAAATTCGCCAAACCAAGCTTATATCAAAATATCCCAACCAAAGACAGAAGAGATAAATAAAGTAACTTCAACTTTGCTTTGATCTATTGTGTGTGTAAAACAGGCCATTTGGAAATTTTAACTCTTAATTAAATGAACCTACTTTTTTGCACTGAACACATGCCTCACCTATCCGCTTTGAACTTTTGTTTAAAAGAGATTTTTAAAAAAGAAACACTAAAACTAAGAAATGTGAGGTGAGTAACAAAATGAGATTCTTCTTACAATTAATTTGTGAATGGAGATCCAAAAATTGACAGATGAGTCAAATTTGTAGATTTTCAACTGATGCCACTTTCTTTTAAGTTTAATATGGCTTTATCATTTCATACTAATGAATTGTAAAAACTCAACCTATAAATTTGATGACTCTATTGTGTAGGTTAAAATCTGAGAAGTAACTCATTTTGTCAGCACGCCTCACAAGTGTTTGTTTTTCCCAGTAGTCTGCTAGGGTGTTGTATCCCACTCAAACTAGGTTAGTTCTGACATACAGGGTCAAAACAACTCACTTCCTAAATTATCTTAATGTGAGGTGTGCTGACAAAATGAGAGATTTCTCGCATATCGTGAATAGAGATATGAGCTGAAAATCAACTCCGTTGTCAAATTTGTAGATTTTTGACTAATGCCATTTTCTTCAAGTTTAACGGTTATTTTATAATTTCATACTAGCGAATTGCACAAACTCAATCTACAAAATTGACGTATCTATTCCCACAGTGCTAAAATCAGAGAATTAACTCATTTGTCAGCGCGCATCACAGATTGTGGTGATAAGGGTGTAAAACACATGCAATTACATGTACAATGTTTCCTTGCAGAATCAACATCCGTGTGCCTGAGGGTCAGCTGGTTGCTGTGGTTGGAACCGTTGGCTCCGGGAAATCCTCTTTGCTGTCTGCCATGCTAGGAGAAATGAGAAAAATGGAAGGAAGGGTCACTATTAAGGTAATCAATGGGTGTTTTGTTTGTTTTTGTTGATCCTATGGACCTGAGCAGATTCTCACCTCTTAATTCTTTCACTACTTATAGACGTGTTTCATGGCTCATGCTACTCCCAATACTTTCTCCTTTCTGCTTCAAAACCAGTCCTATTATCCTACTTTTGTAATAATCAAAACTGAAATCTCAGGCTGAAGAATGATCATATTTGAGCAATCTGTTAAGATAGGTCATTATTTCCCCTTTATTTTTATTTACAACATAAAATGTGGCTTATTTTGAAAATTGAACAAAAAATCTTTTTAATTTGTCTGAGTGTAGGCAGAATAAGAAAGTAGGTCACAAGTGAGGAAAACTCCCTGATAGTGGAAGAGATAGAGGACATAATAGTGTTGATATGGGCGTTAAATTCTGCTTACATTGGGTACACGATTGAGTATGTTCTACCTTTACCTTTTTGATCTTTAATACATACCTTAACATGTGGTGCAGATCTGGCAGACAAGCCAAAAGTGCTCAGGTGCATGAGTTGCCCAGGTTCAAGGGACCAGTACTTGAAGAGTAATTAAAGATAAACGCTTCTCTAGATATAGAAGAGATTGTTAAAAAGGTGGCGCTTTTGGTCCTTGGTGGACAGAGCATGGAGCTGAAGGGAAACATTTAAAGTTAGAAACATCAGCTGACTATTTCTTTTTGTTGTTTTTCAGTTGCTTTGTCACTGTATTGGTTACTCTGTTGCAGATCCAACACTGTGGTAAACAAATTATAGTGATTTGGAATGGATAATGGTTTTGAACATATTTGTATTATTGAATAAAATACAGGCTTATCATTGGTGTCTGTGGTGTAGCATTTCGGCACTAAGAATGATTCCCGAGCAGGGAGAATTTTTTATTGAGTATCTGAGTCTTTCTGTAAAGATGTTGTATATCTCTCAACTCAGGTTGGTCCTGACAGGTGGGATTGGAAGCCCTCTTCCAAATGATCTAAATTGTAGGCTTGATGTGGGTGTTAAAACACTTACTGTATAAAAAACATAAAAAGAAACAAAACGGGCTTTTCAATGGGACAGTCATATTTCTTTGACTGAAGACATTTTATCTTCAATGGAAGCTGAACAAATCAACAAGAAATTTGTTTTCGGGCTGATGTCAAATCATCATGCCCTTTTAAGTTCACACTGCAATAACCTTGTTTATCACATTTTCAGAACAGCATTGCCTATGTGCCCCAAGAAGCGTGGATCCAGAATGCGACTTTGAAAGACAATATTCTATTTGGAAAAGAACATTCTTCCAGTCAGTACAAGAATATCATTAACGCTTGCGCTCTCCAGCCTGACCTGGAAATTTTGCCTGGAGGAGATTCAACTGAGATTGGAGAAAAAGTAAGGCTTTGATTTTGGAGGTTACTGTTTTCAGTATTTTTAGTATACATATATATTTCATTGTTTCAGTGTCATTCCGCAATCAGTGGAAGCCCAAATTAGTTTCTGGGAGTTTCCAGATAAAACTGTCACCTGAAAAAAGAGATCAAAGGGGCATCTAACAATGTGCAGTCAAACCTGCTCTAACTCCCACCTGTAAACAATCGCCTGTACAAACAGCCACTTCCCGTTTACTCTCTTGTGGTTTTTTTCTTACATTATAATGACACTGTGTAAGATTGCCATCTGTCAAAGATTACCCTTTTTCCTATTGACATTGAGTGGCCATCTTAGACAATTTATTGAGACTGTCTGTCTTGCCTTTTCCTTGCATTAAATGACCCTTATTTTGTTGATGTACTTTGCTTTACTCAAACTAATAGACAAACAAACAGTCAAACAGGCACACAAATAAACAAGCAGACAAACAATAAGTATTAATAACAGAAGTACCGATAGAGCTAACTGTTATTACTAAGAACCTTTTTCTTTTAAAAAAATCAGAATGTAAAAAAATAGAAATGGTAGAAAATTATCTCACAGCCTCATGCTGTAATATTTAATTTTTCCACCACCAGGGCATCAACTTGTCCGGAGGTCAGAAGCAGAGAGTGTCCTTGGCCCGAGCTGTCTACAGTGGCGCAGACACGTACCTCTTGGACGACCCTCTCAGTGCTGTGGACTCCCACGTGGGGAAACACATCTTTAATGAAGTCGTTGGGAAGAAAGGAATTTTACAAAACAAGGTTGATATTTTGTATATTTTCTGCTAAATCTCTAGCCATCTCATCTCTTCCTCTGTACTTTTATGAACAAATTAGTGTTTCTCATGTAGAGAAACATATATCTGCAATGAAGTTGTTGGGAAGAAAGGAATTCTGCAAAACAAGGTTGATATTTTGTATATTTTCTGTTAGATCTCTAGCCATCTCTTCTGTTGCCTTTTACGAACAAACTAGTGTTTCTCATCTGGGGAAACTCACATCTTCAATGAAGGGGTTGGGAAGAAAGCAAGGTTGATATCTTGTATATTTTCTATTAAATCTCTTGTCGATCTCTTTCTGTACTGTGTTTTATGAACAGACTAGTGTTTCTCATTTGGGGAAATACATCTCCAATGAAGATTTTGTTTTGTTTTTTGTGTAATCTTTAGCCATCTCTTCTACTATCTTTAATGAACAAACTAGTGTTTCTCATTTGCCTAGTTCTTTTAAGAATACTGAAAACACCAGTGTCTGTGGTGTAGTGGAAGACGTGAGTTTAATTCCTGTGTTGGGAGAATTTTTATCAAACGTCTCCGTCTTCCTGTTGTGATGCTCTATCTATCTGAGCTTGAGTTGGCCCTAACATGCAGGGTTAAAGCATCCCACCTCCTAAATGATCTTAAGGGTGTTGATGGAGATGTAATTATCTACAATTGCAGTTCTCTGTACTGAAACTCATACAAGTGGCTAATCTTTTGAAGATGACAAAATTTCCAAAGATAGTAAAAAGATAATTTCATAGAGCATTCTGATTTATGGTTTGGTTGGCAGCAATGTTGAATGTAAGACATTTGAGTAATCTACCTTTTAACTTTGTAATTGTTAAAATAAAATAAAAAATGACTGGGTATGGCCATAGTTATTAAAAGCCATGAGCAATAGAGAATGGAGGTGTATGGGAAAAGAATATAATGTATCCTTCTCTTTTTGAATAGTCTTGCCCAGTGTGTATCTCAAATTGCCCTCAACGTTGCTTGTGTAAAACTAATGTTCTCACATTGTATGTTGTGGAAATATGTCTGTGTTTATGCATTTTTTATCCACACGTTTTTTTTTTCTTTTTCTGTGTTCATGGTGATTTCCTTGAACTCAGACAAGAATCTTGGTCACTCATGGAATTCATTGGCTACCCATGGTGGATCACATCATTGTCATGAACAACGGTCAAGTCTCGGAGGAAGGATCTTATGACGAACTCATGTCTCACGCAGGAGCTTTTGCCAATTTCCTGCAAGAATTTTTCATCAAAGAACATCATGCCGACTCGGATTCAGATGAAGGAGAAGAGGAAGACCCAGAGAGTGAGATTCATAATTTTATGTCTGCAGTAGTTGAACAAGCCAGTGAAGTTGAAATATACTGATAACGAAATTCACTATATCATAATTATTTATTATCTAGTAACATTTACCATATAATCTGGTGCTTATCTTTTCATTAGCAGAAACAATATTTACTTTAAATCAGTGCCCCTTGTATTGATATTATAATTATATCCCACTAGGATAGGAATCCAGTAGAGGACAATGATTTGGTGAGAATCATTTTGGCTTAATTCTTTGTGCTCCTAATTTGCTCATGTGTTTAATTGATGCCATTCTTCTACTACAAAAGCTAATTCAAGTTCTGAACTTGGTGACTAAAATTTCTTAAATTTTACAACAATTTAGAATGCACCAAATACAAGTTCAAAATTAGCAATAACAAAATCCTGTAGATCAAAGTAGGTGCGGGAATTAGATTTTTCACATTCACAGAGTGAAGATTATGCATGTTATTATGCAAAGTACTACAGCTTCCACGAATAAAAGAAAGAACAAATTAAAAGAATAAAGGGTTGAGTTTTTTTTCCAAGTCAAAGGAAAAGTAGTAGGCCTAATTTATTATTTTGTTTTTTCATTAATGACTAGTTCATCAAAATGTTTTTTTACATCCTTTTCTCTTCACAGTTGAGAGAATGAAAGCAGAAGTGTTCCAAAGGCTTGAGTCAGTGACATCAGATGGAGCAACATCAGCAGATGAGAGAAAGAGGTAAAGGAAAAAGGGTTAACAGAAACGAATAATTTGATATTGGGATACTATGATGCAAAGTTAAATTTTGCTGGCCCATATACTTTTACCTCAATGGATGAGTCAAAATATTTTTGAGAAAAGCAACTGACATCTGGTAGCAGAGTTTGTGAGATCTATCAAATTCAAATATATGTGAATAGAGAAGGTCTGATATTTCATTATATCCGTAATATATGACTGGTGATACAATGGAAATCTTGATGTTCTGGTGCTGTTGCCCCTCCCCCACCCCCACCTCCCTCAATCTTTAACACTTCGCAGTCACACAGCAAGCGGTACAAAATACCCCATCTGGTCACCCAGCCAGGAGAGTGACTGCAATAGACTTCTCTGCCTGGTGCAGAACTGCGCCATGTGGCCGGACGGTTAATTTTCACCAGCACATTATTGCGCCAAGTGACTGCAAAATGTCAATGTTAGTTAAGAAAAGGGATTGTAGTGGTACTATTGTTCTATAAGGACACTAACTTGAAGAAGATCATTTCAATTGAATTTGAGTTTTGTTTTCTAGAAATTTGAAAGAAAGAGACGGTTTTTGTATCAAAATTCTTGCTCTGACATTGTAGATCTATTGCTGTACATTAAATACTTTTATTAAGGAGGTGTGTATTTTATCGTGTGGCGTTGGTGGCCAAGAGGTTAGGCTCTTAGACTCGCAGCCATAAGGTCGTGGGTTAGAATCCCATCAGGGGCCCGACGTTGTGTCCTTGGGAAAGGCACTTTACTCAAATTTTCCTCATTTCATCCGCGGGGGAATGGGTACCCAGCTATAAACTGTGAAAGATCTTGTCATGCGCAGTTTGTTAGTCTTTGGACGCTTAATCAGCTGCTTGCACTGCATGCTTCCTGGGATACTGAGAATGTTTCTGAGTGTTCCATTCTCTGCTGAGGTAATAATATAGTGTAAAGCGCCTTGAGCTTGCTGTTGAGCTGGGATAGTCGCTATACAAGTGCTGTTTATTATTATATTTTATTATATCTGTGTTCAGCAAATCCAAGCGTCACAGTGACAGTGAGAGTGGAGCTAACACCAGTCGCCAAGCATCCTATCGACGGTCCTTGGGGAAAAGTGTGGAGAAAAAGAAAGAAGCCCCTAAAGCTGGACAGAAGTTGATAGAAGAAGAAAAGTCTGAGACTGGCAATGTAAGACATACTTTCATCGTTTTTAGCTGAATATGAGTTGTCCTTCTGTCTTCGTGTCATTTAGTATATATAATGTTGCTGCCTTTACCAAAGGAAATGACAATGAACTGGTGTATGTGGTGCAGTGATCAGGCTTGTTGCCATTACATGCAGAAAATGTAACGAAGTTGTTTTTGGCAATTGTCTTTACTTGTCTTTTGGGATATTGTATTCCAGGCAGCCAGGAATCCTGACTGGCAGGGTCTTGAAATTGTGTCGATTGAGGCATTTTGCTATCTGATATTTTTGGCCATTTTGAGTTACTAGACCGAGAGGTCATTAACCAAATCTTCAATCTGCTCTATCAAAATCATAAGATTATTCGGAGTTGTTATCAAGATGTTCAAAGAACTGATTGACACATTGTGAAACGCAAAATGTTTGACGTCAAATTTCCTTAAAACTAGGTACTGAGCCGATAGAACATTGTAATTATTCTAAGGTAGTGATTTGAAATTTATTATCTTATCATTGCTAGTGATTGGTTTGTGGTAGTTTATTTCTGAGATTGATGTAAATCATTCTTGGATCTTAAGTGTTCATTAGTCTCGACTTGTCATAGATGAAATTCCCTGATGAATGCGACTTGTCATAGATGAAATTCCCTGATGAATGAATGAGAGGATAATTACATGCTAATGCATTTTCAGAAGAATATTATTCTTCAGCTTTTGCCATTTGCATCACATGACCTTTCATGTGCAGCCAATGTGGTTCTTTGTAGTTTTGAGTTGATATCACTCATTCACTTCATGAATATTTCATCTTGGACTGACATTTAGCTTTTGGACTTTTTAAGGTATGAAAATAGTGCATGAGATGATTAACCTTTATTACATGCTAAACATTGTGGTATCATGATTTTAAGAGAAAACAGGCTACACTGAATTGCATCTTGTGTGCCTATTGTTACTGCTTTTCCAGTGTGTTGTTGAAGTCCTGTAGCCTTTTGTTGTGAATTGTTTTGAATAAGATATCACCCAACATTACAGATCAGTTGAAATTTTTCATTTTACACTTTATGTTGACCATATCAAGAAATTTGTTAATGAGAACAAAGGAAAGGAACTCTCATACTAGACATATGAGTTATATCATGACCTCAGTGCTTTCTTGTTCTTTCTCCATTTTTAATAACTGTGAAAACTGTTCATAACAAAGAGTGAGCTTAACAAGAAGTCACATTTTCAATGTTTAAAAAAAATGGAGATAGGACAAGAAAGCACTGAGGTCGTGATATGTAGTATGCTATTAGTCAATCATTTATGTATAAACAGCGTAATAAAAATATATCTGCTGCATAAATATAACTGACTTCAAAATGCAAAAACTATTTTGAATCCCATTTTTACTCAGGTCTCGATGAATGTGTACTTCGAGTACGTCAAAGCAGTGGGCGTGTTGACCTTTGTGATCATGACCTTGACCTACCTGTTCTTCCAAGCCTCCAACACGGGCAGTGCACTGTGGCTAAGTGAATGGACGGATGATGAACTGCTGGCAAACAGCTCAGCCAGTGGTACCTCAGAGTTCATAGACAGGAACAACATGTACCTGGCTGTATATGGGATCCTGGGTGTTGCACAAAGTGAGCGTGGGAGATGTGGATGGGGTTATTGTGGTTGCATATTTGAGTAAACAGTTTGCAGATTTTGGTTGACTATCATTATCCATCGGGTTTCTTCTCACTGGAATAACAACTAATATAATTTTATTAAGATATTTTTAATGCTTTTCTTTTCTATATTTGTACCTACAGATCTATATTCACCAAAATGGACCACCCCTCCCCCCCACCCCAAAAAAATAAATAAATTAGATCTCTATGAATAGATGCAACTCATACTTATGATAGAAGTTGACTACTGGATTTTTTGTGAGCAGAAAAGAGAATAAGTAAGTTTTTAGACAGAGACTTTAATCGGCTGGGAGAGGTAAGTACCTGTCCAAAACTAGAGTCATGTTTGTACTTTTTCAGTAGATGAGACTCATCTCCAAGGGTTGAATTATCCTGACTGGATCTAATCTGTTAAAAGCTTACAGTATATTATTTTTTCTGTCTCCCAGGTATATTTGTGTTGACATTTGCTTTGATTGCCTCAACTCGTATGGTCAAGGCAGCTGGAAAACTACACCTGGCCCTCTTAGACAACATTCTCAAGGCACCCATGTCCTTCTACGATACCACACCCATTGGCCGGATCCTCAACAGATTTTCTCGGGATGTTGAAACAATTGACAACAACTTACCTTCGAGCATCAGGTCCTTTTACAACTGCATATTCAGCGTGACAGGCACAATTGTGACAATTTCATACAGTACTCCAATATTTCTGGCAGTTGTTGTTCCTCTTGGGATCATGTACTGGATGATTCAGGTTAGTTTTCTTTTCAGAATCCCTGTAGGTATATATATGTCTTTAAATGTGCATAGTGTGTTTATGTAATCATTAAAAGTATACTGTATATTTGTATTGTACGATTCTCTAAAGAATGTATAAAGTGTTTAACAATGTATTACAGATGCTTTTGTTTTAATTTGACTTTAAACAAGTTAGTATCTTCACTTATTTATTTATTTTTTTGTTTTAGAATTTTTTTTTCTTTCCGTTACTGCTGTCCCCGTCGTTTTATGCACAAAAAAAAATCTGAAATTATGCAAACAGAGCCCAAAAATGTGAAATTATGCGATTGTTAATTTTAACAAAGAATAGTAGGAAAATAATCAGAAATAATGCCCAAAAAATGATAAAATTTTGCTAAATTATGCGGGGTGCATAAAACCACGGGGACAGCGTTACTGATACAGCCTAGCAACTAGCATGCGCATAACTAACATGCACATTGTGAAAAACACACTTTTTGAACAGATTTTCAGGTCCTCAATGTTTTCTTGTACTTTTATATATAACATATTCTTGGTATTTAAAACATGTGCACAGTGAAACTCATACACAATGAGAAGATTTTTGCGTCCTGCTGATTCTGCTCTGTGCGGGCTAGACTGTAGTTAAGTAAGTATGCTTACAAACACTTAAAATTTTCTCATCTCTTTGACGTATTGTAACAAATACTTTGTCATTCATATAGTAACACATTGTACTGCTGTGTCATCTTGAAACAAAAAATTTACAAAATCAAATACATTTCCACAGAGGTTCTACATCCCCACTTCCCGACAACTGAAGAGAATTGAATCCACAACCCGGTCTCCCATCTACGTTCATTTCTCTGAGACTGTGGGTGGGGCAGCTTCCATCAGGGCGTACGGCGCTTCTGAAAGATTTGTGATGGAATCTCGGAACAGAGTGGACCACAATTTGTCATTCTACTTTGCAAGTCTCGCTTCAAACAGGTATTGCTTTTTTTTAGCCTTAGTTTTATGAAGTAGGCTTTTGTTAGTTAAAATATTGTAACAGATTTCTTTATGAGCTTCTGCTGAAACCTGTACAGAGGTATTATCTTTATAAGTCACACTTAAATATTGGATTGCACTGCCTGTATGAGATTAAACGAAGCATTGCACAGGAAATGCCTTTATGAGCGTCAGCGAACTTCAGGCAAATATTACATGTAAACATTTTGCCTTTATGAGCCTCAGCTATGTTGTGCAATATAACCTATCTTTATATAAGTATAAGCATCAGGTAAGCATTGTATACATATTACCTTTATGAGAATATGAGCTTCATGTAAACATTATACAGGCATTGCTTTTATGAGCATCTGGAAAAGTTTGTGCATGTACGGCTATTGCCTTCATGAGTTTTGTTTTTTTACTTTCAGATGGTTAGGCTGGAGTTTAGAATGTATTGGGAACCTCATTATCCTGTCAGCGGCTCTCTTTGCTGTGCTCTCTACAGACTTGGAGCCTGGGCTTGTAGGCCTTTCTGTCTCGTACTCCACACAGGTTAGTGATGTGTGGTTCTAATTTTATTCTTTAGTAAAAATAATAAATAAATATATACAGTTGAACTTGCTACAAAGGCCTCCTGTGTAGAACAATCACCAGCACAAAGGTTCATTTCTCTTTTCCTCCCTTGTGTATCTTTTACATTATAAAGACTGGGAGACAGGCACCTGTCTGAGATGACCACTATATACCCCTCTACAATGGGTCTCTGTCTTAGACAGTTCCGAAGGTATTTTACGTATGTCTGCAAAGACACTTTGCTCTCTGAAAGAAGAATATGAAAATCACATGTGAAAAACTTCCGTACCTTTTCTATGCTCAGGCTGGATCGATAACAACTTTTATGCTCAAACTGAACAAAAAATCTTTTAAAAAATTCAACCTACTAGAAAAACTTTTTATACTAGGTCAAATTAAGGGTATGGACATAGAAGTGACTTCATTAGCCAAAAAATGTTATATTGTATATTATATGTATATATATATGTATCCTGGTTCTGTTTTCCCGTACCACTGCAAATTGATTTAGTTTGTGTTTATCATTTTAGGGCTGTGTTGGAGATTTCACTACTAATCTCCAAGAGTAATTTGTGCTTAAACTTGTAATGTACAGTACGTGCTTAAAACTGTACTAGGAAATCTTTCCTATTGTTTCTGTTAACATCTTATACCTTGTTGACTGGGATAGGTGACGGGTGCCTTGAATTACCTGGTCCGCATGTTCAGTGAACTGGAGACCAATATTGTGTCAGTGGAGAGACTCAAAGAATATGCAGAGACACCAACGGAGGTGAGTGAATTTCTTTATTCTTAATCCTCTTTTTTTCTCAGAGTTTGGTAGTTGACACACATATCTCAATCTTCCAAGCAAAGTTGAATAACAGAAAATGGTAGGCCTTAGCCAATATAACTTTGCTGGATTTTTGTTACTTTAAGAATCAGATAAAAAAGTTAAGCCAAAAAAAAAGAAATCTAAATCAGCAAACAAAAAGCTAGTAATGGAGGGGCACTTTTACGCAGAGACTGCATACATAAGTTAAAAGTTGTTTTTTTGTGTGTGTTAAACAGACAAAGGAAATGTTGCTTTTTATTTTTTCATTATTTAATTTTGGAGTTGCATTTACATCCAAAACAGTCAAAGAAACTAAACTTAAAAAACAAATTTTCCTTTTTCTTTATAGTTCATTTCATGTATACTTTGAAATTCTTACTAAAGAATCTTGTATTTTTCGTCTGTCAGAATGCATGGGTCATCCCATATAACCGACCAGACTCACAATGGCCTCAGCGTGGAGATGTCAGTTTCAATAATTACCAGACCAGATACCGGCCAGGCTTGGAACTTGTGCTGAAAGGTGTTTCTTGTAGAATCCAAGGAAAAGAAAAGGTGGGGTACTAGATAAGTGTATGTCATCACTTTTGTATTACTTGCACTGCAAAGCAGGGTACATCAAAGAGAACTCTATCTTTTTGTCTATTTATGTATTGGTCTTTACAAATCTGAGTCCATGGTTTGAGGTTGAGCAATAATATTCTGTCACAATATTAATGTTGACAAATGTTTCTTGTTTGTTTCAGTAGTGTTTAGCAAACACTTTTTTGGGGGGGTAGGCCTGAATGTTGATTTGGGTTGACTTTTGGGGACCTTCATTTTGTTTGCTGTTAAGTGTTAAAGTATTTTTTTTGTGTTTTTATTTTTACCCCATGGATAGCCTTCTTTGTGCTTTTACACTTTTGTTTTGTTAAAAATTCTTTTAGTGCGCTTATCATTTATTTTGGCAGTTATTATTGCTTTCAAGTTTTATTCTGATTTTGATGTTTGTTATTAGTTTATTGGTAAAAAATATGCTTCATGTTGCTGTAATAAAATACCATTGCATCATTCCACTATCATTCAATTAAAGACATCAAGGAACATCTTTTAATACATTCAATACAGTTTTGTTTCGTTATTTTCATCTTAGTTTTTAAATGAAAAGTAAGTCATGGTTCTAATTTTGGCTTCCTCTTATTCTTTTAATTATCTCAAAATTTTAAGAAATGATTCGCGCATAAGCGGAATAACAAAGACAAATTATTTTACCTATTATACAAAACATTACAATGCTATGTAACCTCTCTCTGTTATGGTAATCACATTAAGTTTTTTGGAATTTTTGACCCACGCTTTTTTATAGAATAAAAATTTCTCTTTATTCTTCCTCTAGGTTGGCATTGTTGGAAGGACCGGAGCAGGAAAGTCTTCCCTGACTGTTGCTTTGTTCCGGCTGATTGAGTCGGCTGCGGGAAGTATCACAATTGACAACATCAACATCTCTGAAATTGGTCTACATGACTTGCGCTCTAAGCTGACAATTTTGCCTCAGGTGAGAATGAGAGCTTTGAAGATCACATGCAATGTTTGTGTATGTGAGATTTAAAATTTAAGCATTTCAGTTTCATATGAACAATGTGATTACTTCACTAATGGAAAGCAAGACTAAGCTCATGTGCTTTTTATAAAGGAAGAGGGTGACAATGTTTGAGTATTTTTATTTTCTTAATGGTAGCATTTCTATTCTTTCCCAGAGGATATTTAAAAACTTAATGTGTCTGTTCTATACTTACTTTTTAAATATTTTAACAATTAAAATTGAGTTTTGTTTGGATAAAATGCGAACAAAGAGCCTGACAGGGTTGTTTAAAAAAGTCGATGAATGCAGGAGAGTGTATCAGTTCTCTGTCACAGCTGTAAAGAGTACTAGAGTTGAAGCAGGTGTAAAGTACATTATTCCAAGGGTTGTTTTGATGAAGAGCACGAGCCATTATTTTTATAAATTCTACCCGTTTTATCACAAACTAGACAAACTCATTTATAATAGCCTTGGCCTATGTCTTTTTGTTCTCTAAGCTTTTTAAAATATTTTGAAATTGTTTGAAATCATATACAACTGCATTAACTAAGTGAGGGAAGAATAGACAAGATGAAACCAAATAGAGTAATATTATATTACCCCCTTTGAGGATTTAAAAGAAAATGAAGGCGGATGTTTTTATGTCCCCATTGACACAATTTAGATATAATTTAGGAAGCGGGCTACCAACCCTGCCTGTCACTGAAAGAAGTACAACATTCAGCAGAAAAACCAAGATACTCAATAAAAATTTGGCCTTAAAAACTTCTTCCTACTTAGGAATCAAATTTGGGTCTCTAGCATGCACAGCAAAGGGCCTGAATCTTTACAACACAGGTACTGCCTCCATTGATGTGTAAATGGCAAATGTTGTGGTATTATCATGTACTTCTGACTGGAGTGTGACCAGGCCGTCTTAGAATGTCTGGTAATCAGGGATGAAACACTAGCTTGAAGGGAATTCTTCTTCTGAAGATCTCCAGCTGTCCGATCGCCCCTCAAATTTTTTCCCCACTGTACTTCGAGGATTAGTTTTTCAAAAAGAAATTCAAGTTCTTTTGATGGTAGGACACTAAAGAATGTACACACCTTTAAGGAATGCAAACAGTGTGACTCATTTGAAGAGAACATATTCTGTAAAATGCATGAGCAGTGAATTTGTTTGTCATCAAAATTCTGCAAAAGTTCTCAAACACTGCATGACTTTTGAATTTGATAGATTTTTTATCTTGTGATCAGCCTTCAAGACTTTATTTTATATTGACCTTACCATACTCTAAATCATGTCATTTGTTAAAAGGACCCTGTCATATTCTCTGGCACTCTCCGAATGAATCTGGACCCGTTTGACGAGTTCTCGGATGCCACGTTGTGGTCGGCTCTAGAGAATGCTCATCTCAAGTCTTTTGTGGAGACCTTGCCTACAGGCCTTAACTATGAATGTGGCGAGAGTGGACAGAACTTAAGGTGAGTGAGAAAGTTTTGTGGGGTAGAGGTTAGCTATTAATTTTGTTCTTTTTTTTCTTCTTAGTTGTCTTTTGTAGGCCTTTTGTAGGTCAAAAAGGAGATTTCAAGATATGTATTGGACTCTATTTCTTGATTGGAAAATTCATCATCTCTTTCTTGTGCCCTTGCTAGAACTCAGGGGTAACAAATTGTGTGATCTTTATCTCACAGTGCAGTTGGTTTTTATGTATATGGCTGTTTTATCAACATAGAACGTAGAACCATCCCTTGCTTGACAAGCAGTCACGCGCTGTTTTTAAGAAGGTTTTCTTTTATACAGAAATTAGTGTTCTATCCAGCTACGCCTAAACAGAGCATCATAGTTTGCTGGTTGTCTATTGACCAATTCTGAAGTTAGACACGTTTTGAAGCTGGATAAAAAGAAAATTGATATGTTACACATCAAGGCCTATATCTGAACAAGCTAAGAAAAAATGTATAAAAATCATAGCAGCAGGCATGATAACTTTGGGTCAATGGTGACCCACTTCTGATGAAATGCATCTATCTTGCAAATGAAGCCACGAGGCTTGGATTATTATTATGAAGTCTTCTGATGACCAAACAGCGACAGGAAAATAACTCTTTGAGGCTTCTTTATGACATAATAAAATGAAAAGGTTCAGAAGCTTACACTTATATCAAGAGCAATGATGAAAAGAGTGTCTCTGGCAGTACTGCATACTGATACAGATATATCTTAAAAGCTGCTAAAAATGACTTATGCCTCTAAGCAATCGTGCCTACGTGATGTAAAGCATTTTTTTCTGTTTATCCATATTTAGTTAATGTGTAATTTACTCACTTTTGTCTCCTCTCTCACTTCCCAGTGTTGGCCAAAGGCAGTTGGTGTGCCTGGCCAGGACACTGGTGAGGAAGACACAGATCTTGATTCTGGATGAGGCCACAGCGGCAGTCGACATGGAGACAGACGAACTCATTCAGAAGACAATCAGAACAGAGTTCAGTGAGTGCACAGTGCTCACAATTGCACATCGGCTCAACACCATCGTGGACTATGACAAGTAAGTTGAATATTATGCTGTTGTTGTTGTTAATCTAGTAGTAGGTCAGTAAATGTTGTTCTTCTTGTTCTTTGCTGTAGTATAGGGTATTGTTTATGGTAAGGATGGGAGGAAAAGGTTGAACATAAAAGGCTAATCTGTTTTAAAATAAGATTTGTAGCTGATGTTGTCACACGACTACTGTGAACTATAGCAACTAACAGATTGCAGGACTGACCTTTTTATTACCATAGACAAAAGGTAAAAGAATATTCAATTGAGCAAGCAATAGATTGGATAGGATCATGATAATGATACATTATGATGACTTTGCCTGTAATGACATTTAGGAAAAAAAAGAATCTTGAACTGGCTGTAAGGTAAGTGTAAACTACACTTAAGATGATAATAATTATATCCACGTATATATATACAATGGAATCCTGTTATAACGAGAGGGAGGGGACCGGTATGAAATGTCCGTTATAGCAGGATTTTCGTTGTTAGGGATCCAGTAATAAATTCAAAGGAAATAATAAAGTAAGCTTAATCTATGAGTTAAGTGTTCTGTTTATTTCTTTTTGTTATCTTCTCTGATGATTGCTTTGTTCAACATGACCTCTAGGTCTTATTTGATCAAAAATTGAAATCAGGGACAAAGGCTCGTTAACAAAGTGTAAAAAGAGAGAGAGAGAGAGAGAGAGAGAGACCGATCGGTCAGCCTAGATCTAAGCCTACTTCTTTCATTATGGTCACCAATGATGTCAAGCGCAAGAGAAAATGTCTTTCAATTTACAAAAAATACGAAATAATCCAGACTGTTGACAAAAAGCAAGCTCCACTGGCAGAGATTTGTCGTCAGTTCGGCATTCCACAAGGGTCGATTCCTGCCATTATCAAGGATAGAGAGAAGACAGTGGCAGCATACTCCAATGAAAAGTTTGCTCTTGATAGAAAGAAGATGAGACTACCTGATGCAGATGCTGTGGACCCAAGCTCTCTGATGTGGTTTAAGGACGCAAGGAGAAAGTCGGTGCCAAAACCCATGTTTGTGAATAAGTACAGCTAGATTAGTCCACAAAAGCTCACTTTCCTTGCATTTCGGATTTAACAGGGATCGGATATAACAGGACTTTTTCTCTACTCCCACCATCTCTGTTATATCAGGTTTCCACTATAATCTAGACAAGGCTGGCCTATCACTATCAGGCAATGCGTTCTGCTTCACAACGGCTTGTCTGCACATGCCACAATCTCTCAACTCATTCGCTTCGGCCTTCATTGTTGGCACCCATGGCCGGCTCTCCCATTTTTTATTTCGCTTGATAACCAACAAGTTTCTCAACTGGCAAGATTTTCATGCTTCAGTGGCCTATGCGCTGTGCACAGCAGCAGCAATATTCCGCTATAACCGACTCGCGCGTTTATGTGATTGCACTATAGCAGTATTTTATTTACAAAGATAAAGAAGGGAAAAAACAGGGTTTTAGAATAGTGTCTTAATAACAAACTTCTCGTTATTTCAGGACTCGTTATAAGTGGACTCCACTGTATATATAATATATGATTTTTATTTCTACTCTTTAAAAAAACCCAATGTCTTTGTTGCATCATCATCTTTCTTCTGTTTCTTTTCAGAATTTTGGTTCTGGACAAGGGTCGAGTGAGTGAGTTTGACTCTCCCAAAGCTTTGCTGGACAATAAATCTTCTATTTTCTATGGAATGGCTAAGGATGCTGGGCTTGTATGAGTATGATGCAATTTCACAGTGGAGCAAATATTGAAAAGGGGAGGATCTCCAGAAATTTTGACGTCATGGAAGACAACAATTATTTAATTTTAAAAAGAATACATTTACAAGCTTTTTAAAAAATCCTTTTCTTTGGATTTTTTATATGTCTCCACAGATCAGCTGAGATCTAGAAGCGACTAATATATACTATATGTATGTCCAATTCCTTGTATTGAGGGAAATGGATATCTATGACAAGGTGTAATAAATAACACTAGGACATAGAAACTAAATTTTCAAAGTAGCTGTATGACAAATTTGTCTGTTCCATGTCTCCTGAGAATTTTGGTACCATTTTTTTTTTAAACCTCTGTGTCAATTAAAAAAACAACTGCTGCTGTTGTTATAACATATCAAAATATTGTGAAATTCACTAAGTGGCTGCAACCCCATGTTTGACAGCTATCAAACGTACCAAACATCAACACATTAACAGAGGACAATCCCAATAACATGAATGGAGCCTAATTCTTTTCAAGATTGTGAGATCATTGCAAATCAGTATTTTATTACCTCAAAGTGTGGACTTGTTGTTTTGATAAAAACATGTGCAGTGTACATTTTGTGCCGAGTTCTTCCTGTACTGTAGTCATATGAAGGGGTGAGGTGCAAAATCCGCTGAGCGACATTTTGGAAAAAAATGAGATTTTTTATCTTATAAATACAGTGGAACTCGGATTCAACGAGGTCGTCGGGCCTGACCTAAAATCTCGTTGAATCCGAGTGTTCGTTATAGCAAACACGAGGTTTTGTGCAGATAATTACATGCACTGAGCAAGTAATGTACAAGAGAAGTCTCAAGTTGTGCCTGAAAGGCCTGCGTATTTTAAGCTGTGTAAAAAAAAGACCGAATCGTTTGAATACACACGCATGTGTCATCTCGATTGTTTACCAAAAAGTTGTGTTGCTGTGTAGAGCCCAGCACACGGCAATTTTTGATTCCATAGGCCAGCGCACAATTCATTACCTAGATCTATGTCAAGACTAGCTTATTATTGTTATAATGATCAGTTGCCGAGGGGAAAAAGGACTGTGATGCATTTGTATGTGACGTTCAACGCCCGGACCGCTAGTGCCCCCTCCCCTCCCTCCGACATGCACACACAGCCACACGTGTGCAGGCCGCCCAACCGACCCCGACACACGCCAGAGTAGACACGTGCGCGTGCCAACGACATACGTGTTGGTATTTTAAAAGGCCGCAGATTGGTCGCATGCAATCGGCTAAGTGAATAATGGTTCACGGTGCAGGTGCAATGGATCGTTTCTGGAAATGGATAAATTTCGTCCTAGGAGAAAAATAAGCGAAGCCACGTCTGCGGAGGTTGTTCACTCTGGAAGCGACCTCGTTGAATCCGAGCTCGCTGATTTAAGTACTCGTTGAATCCGGGTTACTTTTATTGATTTTAAAGAAGAAAAAAAAATGGGGAATCTGTCTCATCTCGTTGAATCCGAGTTCTCGTTGAATCCGAGTTCGTTAAATCCGAGTTCCACTGTACCCATTGTTACCGGCATTCAGATGCACAAAGTGTTTTCGGCCAAAACCCAACACATCCTTCATAAAGCCCGCCCAAAAAATCTTTTTACGCACAACCTGACACATCCAAAGTCATAATTTTCGTAAACTCGATACATCTTAAAATGTTCTTCATCGGCCAATGAAATTTACCGATCCTGTCATGTGACTTCCTCTTCAAAAGGTTGTCAATGAGTGTGAACAGTAGTTTTGTTCAGCCCAAAACAATGTTTGAAAGAGATAGCTCACTTTCACCCTCTGCCAGAAGATAGAAAATCCTTTAACCTATGAGGGCAAAGTGTTGTGAGAGGACTAAGTATACTGTGGCTGTAATCTGAGCAAAAGAGTGATTAGAGGCATTAAGAGCTTTTTGGGGGAGGGGGATATAGATCTAGCTGATTTTGACAAAACGCTACCACTTTCATAGCCCAAATTGTTTATTTTAATCATCATACATTTTTTTTGTCCAAGCTTTCTGTGTTGGTAGGCCAGCTCCCTACCACTTGCTGTTGTACTTTCTGCAATCAGTTTGTGCGTATAGAAAGAAGCATTTAAAAAAGCTGATTTTCTCAAACGTAATAAAATGGATTCAGCGGGTTTTGCATCTCAGCCCCTCATGTACTTTATGTTATCAGTTTCGCGATAGGATCAATGCAAAATAATCCCAAGCCATAGAGACTTTATTCCAATAGGAAATGAACTTATGTTTCTTTTGGTGCCATTTTTTAAAGCGAGTATTTTACATTTTCATACGTATAAAATGGTCTTTGAAAACTTGATGCTATTTTTATTTAAAGACTTTCTATTTAAACCCCAAAGACTAAAAATATACAATATACCATTCAAAGCTTTAATTTATAGTTCTTTGCCATCTAAAATACCATCAATCTTTCTGCCAAGCATTGGAATGTATGGGTGTCAATTTTTGAAAAAGCTGACATTGCATTCTCTCCATGAGGGGGTTTCGCTTTCCACCACGATTTTCCAGCTTTAAATATACAAAAACATACAAGCAAAACATACTATTGTAAAAAAATAAGGAAAAGATGAACTTTTCACGGTGTCCAGCTTTTGTCATTAGATATGGTGACAGCAAAAAAACGGCGGTCTGAATTACTTTGATTCAACGCACTGTGTTTACGCTACTTATTGGAAATTGCAATTGTGGCAAATTGTCAATCACCAGGCAGGTTTGATTTGATGATTACGATGGAATAACATTTGAATGTTTCTAATAAATTGCTTTCGACCAAAATGGACATAATCAGTACAGGTACAGGCTCTCCTCAGCTGACAATATTTGTTGAGAGTGGACCTTTTATTGTAAAAAGCACTTAGTATACCAGTGAATGCTGTTTGTTCCAAAGCAGTGCTTGTGATTCTATTTGTATTCAGAACCAGTGAACAAATTTTTATCTCCAAGCTATGTTGAGGTTTGTTACATCTGTTATACATATCTATATGTATAAAATATATATTGATATTCACTTATAGTTTGTTTTTGACAATGCATTTTATTTTGGGATTTTGCACTGCCTTGCTGACTTTTATTTTGTAATCCATATATATAGATTTGTACTAGTAATCTCAAACAACTAACTTTCCTCAAAATGATTCTTCTATTGATGTTTTTGAGATTGTTTCTGATTTTACAAATTTTTTTTTTATCATCTGAAATGTGGTGATCACATTTTGAGTGCCTCTGAGTTCATAGAAGTTCATGAAGTTTGCATTCCAACCAGTCTTCAGTTGATTGAGCATTGAATAACTGCATTTTTGACATGATTTTCATTTCATCTCTATACTGTTTCATGTAATATGACATGCTAACAGCAGATCTATCATAATTTAAATGACAATAAATTTCTGTTCTCATTTTGTACACATTGTTGTATGTTTTTCTCTTTTCATGTATGATAAGCCCAAGCAGAAAAATCTTAAGGTAGAGCATGCATTTGGCAAGGGGGTGAAATTGGACATAAAAAAGGTTAAAGGCTCAATCTCATCCTGCGCTTGATTGATAACTTCACTAAAAACTAGTCTTCTGCGTGAAACAGCTGGGTTTTTTTTAGTACATGTAAGTGTAAGTGTTTAAGGGCACTGGCAGCATGGTTAAGTCTGCTGAAGATTAGAGGTTTTACAAGAGAGTAACAAAAACAAAAAAGGAGAGATAGGAACGATAGGTTTGATAGGAAAGGAGGAGCAAACCACCTCAGAGACAGAGCACCCACCAACCATCCATCCGTGCAACAGCAAAGACCCATGCCATTACTACACTACAGTGAATGAGGGTTAGATCATGAGATTTGGATGGTGCTCTTACTGTGGGTTAAAGTAAAATGTAAATGTCTTGCGCCCCTATCAACACAGTTAAGATTATAATTTAGGAGGCGGGACTTACCGTGTACCAAGCATCTGTTTACAATGCAATACAGTGTACCAAGCGCACTGCCAGCACATGATACACGGCCAAATTTGCGCAGAGTAAATACATTTTCCGGTCCCAATTTTTTCTGATAGATCTTTCGAATTTGAAACACACATAATATGTGACATATTGTTAATTGTGTTAACAAGTTGCGCATAGCAAAGCTAATTGGCACCATTGAGGGTAGATCCAATTCAACTCCACTGAAATTTTTGCCTACTGATGTAGTTGATAAGAGTAAGAGAGAGAGAGAGGAGAGATCTCTAGAGAAAGAGAGAAAGAGAGAGAGAGAGAGAGAGAGAGAGAGAGAGAGAGAGAGAGAGAGTTTAGTTTTAGTAGAGGTTTTACGGCGCTCACAACTGCATAAGGTCATATGAGCGCCAGAAGATTAGAGGTGTTACAAGAGAGTAACAAACATAAAAAAGAAGAAGGGGAGATAAGGATGATAGAGGTTTGATAGGAAAGAAGAAGCAAACCACACCAGAGCACCCGCCAACCACCCACAGAGAGAGAGAGAGAGAGGGGGGGGGGTTAAAGTAAGTGTATAAATGGGTTTAACACCTCTACCAACACTACTATAATGGGTTATAAGAAAGAGGCAGGGCCTCCAAATTTAATGTCCGTCTCCGACTGGACCATGCCAAATGGATTGAGAGCCTTGAAAACTCCACAAAATGAGCAAAGTTCAAAAGGTCCAGTCTGTGATTCGCACGAGGTCCAGCACAGAGAGAGAGAGAGAGAGAGAGAGAGAGAGAGAGAGAGAGAGAGAGAGAGAGAGAGAGAGAGAGAGAGAGAGAGAGAGAGAGAGAGAGAGAGAGAGAGAGAGAAAGAGAGAGAGAGAAAGAGAGAGAGAGAGAGAGAGATTGTGGCACAGCATGTGAGTGTAGGTCTGCAAGCTCTCTATAACTGCATCATGTATAAGCCGAGGACAATAGTGTAGGCTAAGGATGTGTTCATAATGTTCAGCGGTAGATCTAAGTAAGTCTGTGATTTTAGCAGCATACTTCAGTTGCCTGTGGGAGGTCTGTGGCCAGGTGAAGGCACATGTCATCTTGTCAACGAGTGTATCATCATGCTTTCTTTTCAGCACAGGTTACACACTATCATAATGAAGCAACAGCTTACGGGAATTCAGAAAAGTTATGGTCTAGGTGGAGTTGTAGTAATAATAATATAATAATAATATATAACATTTATATAGCGCATTTCCAAAAAAGTAGCTCAATGCGCTTTATAAATTTACATTGGAATACCCATTTTTCAGAAACCGTTCTTACTACCGGTACTTCCTTTCTCCACATGCAATATACATTAATGAACACACACACACACACAGACTATTTTCATCCAGACATAGGAACAGAACAACTATAATGAAAAATAACGTTAAAAGCTTATGAAGGATAATAGGCCTGTAGGAACAGAAAATGTTTAAGATGTCTTTTGAAACTAGCAAGTGTTTTTATTTGTCTTAGTTTCATGGGTCTGCTGTGAGAAATTCAACATGAAAATAAGCACATCAAAAACAGAAGTTATGAAAGTGAGCTGAAACCATAGTCCCCTGAACATCCATGTCAATAGTGAACAACTGAAACAGGTGAAAGAGTTTAAATATCTTGGCAGCACTTTTTCTGAAAACGGGTCCATAGACAGAGAAATAGAAATGCGAACTCGAGTCAAAAAGCCAACGCTGTCACCTACCAGCTCACAACCCTTCTATCTCATCCAAACATCTCCATGGACACAAAGATACAGCTTATCACCTCAACATTCATACCAACATTATGTTATCAGTGCCAGACCCGGACCTTAAGTAAGCAAAACCCATGAAAGCAAAATCACCTCATGCGAAATGAAATGTCTGCGCAAAACCCTTAACATCACAAGACGAGACAGGCAGAGAAATAAAGAAGTAAGAGCAGCGACGGCACTGAGTCCTGCCTGCGTTTCATAGAAAGACAGAGGATAAAATGGTTTGGCCACCTGTTACGCATGTCACCTGACCAGCCACCCTTGAGAACCTACAACACCAAGCACTCAGGCTATAAAGGAAGAGGAAGGCCACGCAAAAGGTGGATCGAGGGTGTCAAGGAAACCCTAAGAAAACATAACATCACAACTGAAAGAGCTGCGGAGCTGGCCTACCATAGAAAACTGCATCTCCCCTCGAAGCTTAACGGCAACAGAGGATGAAAAAGTAAAAGTAAAAGTAAAGTAAAGTAAGTTTCATGGGTAATCTGTTCCACATAAATGGACACTGGACAGTGACGGAGTAAAAGAAGCCAAACTGAAAACTGAAAAAAAAGCTTTTGGTTTAGTTTAAGTAAGAGTTTTACAGCACTTGCAACACAATAAGGTCATATAAGTGCCGAAGATTAGAGGTGTTACAAGAGAGTAACAAACACAAAAAAGAAGGAGAAGAGATCAGGACGAAAGATGTTTGATAGGAAAGAAGGAGCAAACCAAACCAGAGCACCCTTGAACCATCCATGAAAAAGCTTTTCGGTAGAGGGAAAACAGCTTTTTAAAAAAGTTAGGAAGGAGATTCTGCACCTCTGTCAACACAATTTACATCACTTAGGAAACAAGCTTCTGACCCTGCCTGTCAGGACCAGCCCAGGTTGAAAAGGGTACAATATCCCAGCAGAAAGACCGAGATACTTGATAAAAATTACTCCCCACTTGGGAATCAAACTCAGGTCTACTGCGTGCGACGTCGAAGTGCCTAACCGCTACACCGCAGAAGCAGTTGAAAAACAGCTGATCCATGCAGAAGTGGATAACATTTCAATATCAAAAATCCAAATCTGCAAAACTAAGCAGCTTTGAACCCAAAACGCATGTTCACGTGGGAAAAGGGGCACAATCCATGTAAAATTTGGATCCAATTGTTCAACTTTGTTTATTTTCCTTCATCATAAATCATATAGCCTGAAACTCGTACTAACAAAAAATTGCGTTATTTCTGTAGACTTTTGTTCCACTTTCCAGGTGTCATATTGCAATATTATATTGTAGGCTACCTGTAAACATTTCCTGTTCCACTATTCTACTCCGATTCTTGATTCTTGAGTGAAATATAGCTGACTCAGCAATTTCTTTTTTAGTACCATGTGAAAAAAAACCATGAGAATTTTTTTTTTTAAAGGTTGATAACATTTTATTTCATCCAGACACAGACTTTGATGAGGAAAAATTAGCATAAAAACAGCCAGATCAACATTTTGGTAAGAACTATAGCTACACACCCATAATCATGTGCACACCACCCGTCTCCTAGACAGAATGACTCATCTGTGGCTGGTGTTGAAACACAGAAACAGTTCGCACCTGGATGGGGAGGACACCGGCAGTACCACACCTTTTGATTTGCTCAACATATTAAATGATTGCAAACGCAACAATCCCCATCAACACGATTAAAATTTAGATCATTAAAGAGGAGGGCTTCTTCAGCCTAAATAGACCTCCCAAGCAGGAACTGAACTCTTCACTTCTTACTTCTTAGTACTGTGGGGAAGATCATAACGACTGCACCATAGACATTGGTCAACATTAGCAGGTCATAAATCTTAAATGACAACAAACTCAGGACTGCATGTACAGTAGACTAGATAAAAATATGATAAGGTGCCTAAATGTCATACATTGACAAGGGTTTTGTTGCTGCTATGATAAATAGCACTTTCAGCTTTGTACATAATTAGCACAGTTTATTCCTGTAACACTAACAGTGAGTCCCAAACCCAGTACATCTTACAAGATTTCAATTTTTCGTTAAAGTTTTACGGCACTAGTAACGCAATGAGTGAGACTATAAGTGCCTCAGATTAGAGATGTTTGTTACTACAGAATATCAGTAACATACAAAGAAAAGGAGGAGAAGATAAGGATGATAGATGTTTTATGGGAAAGAAGCAGCAAACCACACCACAGCTCCCACAAACAATCCCCTCTAAAAAGATTAAAATTACATCAGAGGAGCAGCACAAAGAAATTTGGTACTGTTCCACAGTATTCATAATTTTTTAATGAAATGAAAACAAACAGATGACACAGGTAAGTCAATCATAAAGCAAAAAACATCATCACACTATACATACTTGAGAACATATTTTTTTAATTAATAAAAAACAACAACTAATTTACATTACAAGAATTTAATAACTTAATTTTTTTTTATGTAACCATATCTCAGTTTCAGATACCAGTACCTGCCTAATTAATCTCAAACGACAGAATCCAGTATGGCTGGGAAGAAGTACAATAACAGATCATTAAAATTAAATAATGACATAAACAATTCCTCAAGTAAAAGGCAACTTGAAAAAATATAGAGTACATTGTACTAATGATTTATACATTTCAACAAAAGGGGCGTGAGGGGGGGGGGGGGGGGGGGGGGGGGAAGAGGTGTTCAAGTACATTGTGCTAAAGATTTTTACATTTTAACAAGGGGGGGGGTGTTGTCTTTCCCTCTCCATGTTGGCACGGATAAAGCAAAAGTGTTGTCAGTTCAAGAGATAGTCACTGACCCAACAACTGCCTTTTATTGATGGGGAAAAAGAAAGGTAGAGAAAAACCATAGAGAGACTGCTATGAAAAACGTGCCCCTGGTGCCCTTCAACCACCAGTAGACAGTTTGGGAGTACATGGAGAATAATAGCAATAAAGTTCCCTGCAATCATAACAACAAATCAGAGGACACACCAGTACAAACTCTGTACATTGTGTGCAGTACAAAGAAGCCTACCTAAATATAACAAGAACTGTAAAATAATTGTAGGCCTACTTTTCTACTGAGAGTATCAAACCTTAGCAAGCTATCCACTTGCAAAAAATGAAAAGAACAAAAGACAACAGAAAAATTTAGTTTTACAGGGATTGATTTTCAAAGTTTCAGTACTGTAAATTTGTTTATTCTTTGAGACAGTAAAAAAAAAAAAAAATCCAAGCTGTTTAGGATAATGTACAAACATTCCGCTTATGATACAAGTATAAATTTCTTACTTCTCCACACACATGGCAATGAATTTGAATGAATTCCAGTGCGAATGAAAACAAAATCTGGAGCGGAGGGTAATAATAATCATAATTGTGACAGCACCAACTAAACACATTGGTGTACAAGCACCAATAATTGTAAACTTGAAATACACTGCTCAATTTTCTAACTGTTAAAATATTACATTACATGAGGCGTGTTAACAATATGAGTTACTTCTCAGATTTTAGTGTTATTGATATATCAAATTTATCAGTAAGTTGAACTTTACAAAGTCAAACTTGAAGAAAATGACATCAGTTGAAAATCCTACAAGTATAACCGATATATATGTATCGATTTCCAGCCGACATTTCAATTCATTTATATAAGGATTGCGAGAAGAAACTCATTTTGTCAGTACAGCTCACATATAAAAACTTTTCATTCAGTTTGATCAAATTGCACATTATTTATACGATGAAAATCAAACATTACAGTATGTTTTCAAACTCTTTTATTGTCAATTTAATTATTAATTACTAATAAAATCTAAACGTAAAAAAAACTTGAGAATCAGTCATAGTGGGGGCTCTCATGGCCTAGAGGTTAAGGTGTTCGCCTCTCATTTAATAGGTCCTGGGTTCGAATCCGGATAGCAACTGAAATTTTTCTTCTCAAATATTGTCTCCTTTCCTCTCTCCAGCAATGTTCTGTCGTCTGCTTTCGTATCCACTTTCTGCCCATACCCCATCACCTCTTTTGTCCTCTCCCCTGCGCTCCTGCCTCTTTCTGCAGTCTTTCTACTGCTACTCCTTGGCTCCTTCTTACTGCTGTCTTTCAGTCACACCCTTGATCTTCTGGTAGGAAGGATCTACATCTAACCTTCTCGGACAAAGGTGAATAATCTTGGAGGTTCCGTGTGCAAGTTGCGCACGTTAAAGATCTCTTGGGGGTCCAAAGTCATTAAGAGTAAGCTTCAGCCGCCACCCCAGGCAAAAATTTCCAAACAACAGAAAATGTTTAATGTGTCCCGCATGCTAATATGACCTTATGCAGTTGCGAGCGCCGTAAAAAACTTACCCTAAAAAAAATCAGTCACAGTTGTATTGAAAATGATAAGAACAATCTTTGGGGAACCTTGTCCATGCAACAGTTCTAATGTCTGCAAACTGATGACCTCCACATGTCACAATTTATGAAAGGCAAGGTGAAAAAGGAGCCGACTGTATAATACTGTATTCCCGAAATGAAATCTACAGAACAATAAACAACATCACTTTAGTAGTTTAGTAGAACAGGCATGATGCTTGAAATATATATTTTTTTCATCTTAGAATCTTAGATCCACACATGATATCTTGTACTTTTATGATTTTGAATTATCAGTCTGATTTATTTTGAAAGTATTGAGTTCAATATCCAGCCTGATCAGAAAAGATCTGCCTATGGCACAAAAGGCAAAGGTCAAAATCAGCATAGAAATTTCAAAGAATATGGAACTGTTACTTTTTAAATCTTAGTACAACAGCAAGGAAAATTATGCTGAAAAGCTAGGAAACAAAAAATTTCAAACTGCTTATTCAGAACTCAGTATAAAAATTGGCAACAACCCACTCTCAACCCATTCATAAAACCATTTGTTTGTTTTTAGTATAGTTTAGTTTTAGTACAAGTTTTACAGCGCTTGCAACTGCATAAGGTCATATGAGCGTTGAATAAAATGTGCATCAAAATGAATGTGATAACATCAACAATAATTCTTACTTTAACTAACAATACTTCCAATATATGTTAGAGCAGCAGTCAATACTGAGTCAGAACATGATAATAGTAATAGCCACACATCTCTGGGCATAGAGTAGAATAATAATGACACTTTTTTTAAAGGCAGAAAGACCAAACCACACAAAATAAACCCCCCTCCCCATTCAAATACTTTAAAAGAGTCATTTTAAAAACTAATACATGTACATTTTTCTACTGTAATATTCCTTGTTTCCCACAAACAGTGGCACAGCACTCATACACACATATTATGTATAATTATGTGAAAACCTTATTGATCGACCAAGCTCAAGCAGTGAATATTTGTGATCATTGTACTGTTCACGGCATCACAGATCATTAACTCTCAAGATTTTGATCATGTGTCCACTGCAAATCTCGATGATAAGGAACAATGTTTGCCCCAGATGGGATCATGCTCTGGGCTCTCCACCTGAACTTACATCACATACTACGTGGGTAGGACCTACAAGTCTGCATCACAGGGAATCTCATTGAACTGAGAACTTTTCGGCGCTTATGTTTCAATCACCATTGCAGCAGTTGTCTTTTATTTCTGTAGCTGAATTTGCTAGATAAGACTTATTTTAATTGGTGTGTTCACAATACAATGGTGCATTATGACAGGAGCAATGAAGCCGATCTATTCAATTTGTGAACATTTTTATGCTTTTTATACAATCTTAAAACTTGGCATGCAAAAAGCTAAAGAATTAGCTAAATCTGTGTGTTTCTAAGTTGTAAATAAATAATCTTTGTTGAAACAAGTTTAAAACCTGTTTTTCTAACTTCGTGCAAAAAAAATAAATTCTTTTCCATTATAACTTCAGTCCTCGAATATCTTTTCCAAATTAAGACTGTGGAACACTTAGGACAATCCCTGAGATAAGATGGTAGCAAAAAGTCAAAATGTCCAAACTCTGACAAGTTCCTAATTCTTTAAGGTTGCCTCATACTGATAAAAAGGCCTTTTCAAATTTTAAAATCAAGTCATACAGAAAAAATTAACGAAAGCATGAAAACAAACAAAAAGACTAACAATAAAAGAATTGAGCAAGAGAGATGGCTAAAAATTTTCAACTTTAACAAAAAAATCAGATACACAATACCAACAAAATAGGTCCAGGAGTGCAGGCCCGAAATAAAGAAAGAGATCACGCAAAGGAATAGAAAAGCCAAGAAGAAACAGGACATCAAATTAGAAGCTTCTGGAAGGAGTCAGTAGGACTGTGAGAAGGCAGGGAAGCATCATGTATGGAAATATCATTGTGACAACTTACATTTTGAAAAGGGAGCTAATATCATATATATCAATAAAACTCTTCTGCACTTGCTACTTTCCCATCATATTTTTCATAAATATCACATTAATATGACAACATGACAGTCTTTTAGTGCAGGAGGTAAAACAAGAAAGACATCCAAAAACAAGAGAGGGAAAGAAAATGGATAGTCACCCTCCAGCCACCCACTTCTCCAATACTGACCACAGTCAATGAATCAGAGTCTAAAATAAACAAAATAACAATTTATAAAGGATTATTCAATTAAACTACACCGAAAAGCTTCAATGTGAATAGACTAAAGATTAGCTACCAGATTAGGCAAGGATTGAGTTGAATACAATTTTCAAAAAGAACAGAATCTAATAGAGTACAGTCTTAAAAAACTTCAATTTACATCTAATGTTTGATTGCTAACAATGGGAAGCATTATAAGGTACATTACAATACATTATACATTGTATCACTGTTGTTAGAAAAACGAGTCATTCCAATGGAGAAAATGAGATGGTTGAAACTTTTCAGCTATAACACAATAAACTGACACACACACCAAAAAAATCAGTCTACAAGTGCAGGCCCGAAAAAAAGAGAGAATCAGGCAAAGGAATAGAAAAACCAAAGCACGATATCAAATCAGAAGCTGCTGGCTGAAAGAGTCACCCTAAACTAAAGCAGAGTCAAATGTGACTTGTTTTTCTCGCTAAAGCCTTGATGCCTGTACACTATTATTCAAAATATTTTATTTGAAACTCATACTGAGTTCAATCACTCTGCAACTTCAGCAATGTACTGGACTTCTTGTCCATCAGTATACTGGACAGTCGCAATGATAGGGTACCCAGATGATTCCTGAGTAGACTGCTCACTGATGTCAATCGAAGTGCTCTGAATGTCAACAATGCTTGAATTTTGCGCATTTGCAAGCTGCGCAATTTGCTGTAAGGCTTCTTCAGATATTGTCCCATCTGCGTTGATCTGTATCCCCTCAGAAGCCACATAAGTGACATCTGGAGAAATCAAGGCTATAGATTCTTCTGCTGGTGGCTTTGGACGATAAGTTTTCTTCACCCCTCCTGGCTGTTCACCGATGTTGTGAAGTTTGTAATGATGTTCTTTGAGCTTGTCGTAACGAGTGGTGTTGAAGCTGCAGACTTTACATGAGTAGCGTCGAGAGTCGGAATGAAGCAGCATGTGGCGCCTCATGTTTTTTATAAGGGAGAAACTCTGACCACATATCTCGCACTGGTGAGGCTTCTCATGTGTGTGTGTGACCATGTGGTACTTGAGATTTTGTCGTTTGATGGCTTCAAACTGACAGCCTGTGACAGGGCACTTGAAGAGCTGGCCTGAGTGAATCAGTTTGTGAGCCTTCAGTTGTGATTTGTGGGCAGTTGCATAACCGCAGACATCACACAAGTGGTCTTTTGTAGGGTTGTGAGTGATCATGTGGTTCTTCAAAGCATGTTTCCATTTGAATCCAGCACTGCAAATGGCACACACAAAAGGTTTTACCAGCTGATGTTTTGGCCTGTGAGCCATCAACTGAGTTTTTGTTCTAAATCTTGATTCACACTCAGTACAGAAATATGGCAATGCTCCCTCATGTTTCACAGAATGCTCCTTGTAAGCTTGATGGTTTTCAGATTGATGTTCACAAAAAGAACAAATGAATTCTTCAGACATGTGTTTGTACTTATGTAATTTGTATTCCCTTGCTTTAGTAGTTTTGAAATCACACTTTGTACACAGAAAATATTTAGGATCTGTTTCTGGATGAATCTTCAAATGCTGACGATACTCCTTGAATACATGACTGGCGAATTCACACTTTTCACAAACAAATTTCAAGCCAGATTTTGAGCTGTTCTGTACAACTATATTCGCTGTCTCTCTAGGCAATGCCACTTGGTTTGGTTCAGATGTCTCTTCTTGTTTAGTTTCTTTGTGAGGTCTCCTGCTTTTCTTACCAAGAGAATGCATCACATAATCTTTCTTCAGCTGTGATGGTTTTGACCTCACTCTTTTACTTTTCCATTGCAGACTATGACCTTCTTTAGCCACAATATTTGTCTCCATTGGTAACTCTTTGACAACGTCACACTTCAAAAACGCTTCCCCTACAAGAGTGGAGCCTACAGGCTGTGCACTGGAAGTGCTTTCACTTTCTTTCATGGATTTTGTCCTCTTCGACTCATCATCAGAATTATGAAGGACATCATCCCCCCTTTCGAGTCTTTCAATGAAGTCTTCAAATTCAGGATCACTTTCTGGTTCTTCTACCACTTTCCTGGGCCGACCAGGGCCTCGTCCTCTGCCTCTCCTCTTGCCACGCCCCCTCCCCCGACCTCTACCTCTGCCCCGTGATCTGCTGGGTGGCTTACTATTTGAATTAGCACCTGCATACAGCCCTGTATCAACATGATAAAACTGAACAAGATCTGATATTTCGTCTAAGTCTATGCCTTTTTGTGATTTCACTCGAGAATCTCCTAGCTGTGAAATTCTTTGAGACATCTCACTATCAGATTTATTTGTAGTTGTAGCATTTTCATTGGAGGAACAACTCGGCACATTTTTATCAAAAGTATTAGCACTGGTCTCCTCCTTTATTGAAGCAATCATCATCACAGTTTTAATACTGATATCACTTAAGCCTTTTTCAGGACCAGAGTCAGATTTTTTTAGCAATGAAGATTCATCCACTTTCTCAGGTTCTGGGGTTGTCATCCTAGGATTGGGGTCAGGATTGTCTGTCATTCCTGAAGGCTCACAAGTACCTTGTAACGGTTTGGAAGCATCGGTAACACCTAAGGGAGGACGCACATTACTTATGGCTAACAGTAAGGACGCATCGTTTTGATCTTGATCCATACTTTCAAATCCAATATTCGTTGAGATTGGCAGTTCATCATCGATGTCTTGAGAAGCATTGGTCGGAGTCTCATTCTTTTGACTATCATCCTCTGTTACAGCAGGCAAATTTGAAGATTTCTCAAGTATTTGTGCTTCTTGTTGTTTTAATAAAATCAGTTCTGAACTTGATTCCAGTGTTGTAGAAATTTGGGGACTTGAAACAGAATTTAAATCTGGCCGGATTTTGTCAAACACAGATTTTTCTGTTTCTGTAAATGCATCAGCTTTCTTCACTGTCCGAGCTCGAGAACCTAACAGCTGGGCAATCTCTTCCAAACCAGTTGTGCAGGTGCCAATAGTCTTCGGGTCATTGCTGTCTTCCCCATTTTGAAACATATCACAAAACTGAAGCAAAGTGTCCATTCTCATAATTTTTCCGATCTCAATAACTTGAGTTATTAGAGTAGCCTTTAATGTAATATTAGAAGTGTACATAAACTCAACTACTTTGCTCACTGCCTCACCATAACCACCATCCCCGTCATGGGAATCTATGTGGATTTCGATTATTTGAGGTTGTTTTTGTGAGAATCCTCTCGGGCAGTCTGCACCAATGCCCAAGATCGAACCAAAATACGGACTCGCAGCTGCAAGCACATTAGAGTGGGCATATATCTGTGTTCCACATACCTTGAGCACAACATCACAAAACTGAGATAAGTTTCTTTGGTCGTTCAAAGCAATTAAACAGTTCTTTAAATGGGTTTGGTCGTGAAAAACTCCACAGCGACTGAGACCTGTGTACGTCGCCATTTTGACAGGGAGACGAGTAAATTTTTCTGGAGGTGAAAACACTGGATCCTATATCCCCACAGAAAATATTATTTCAGTGAAAATATAAGTGTATTATCAAAGTACACCTTATATTTGAATTTTACTACATGGATAACAGGAGTACAAGGCTAAAATGTCTTATTTTCACTTTGCTAAAAATGCTCCCTATTTTCTGCGGATCTAGAAAGTTTACATTTTCTTTCCAAACGTATTTCGCGTTTTACAAAATTAATGGAAATCATATTATTACGTGTATTATATTCCATTTCCCTATGCTTTAAATAGAAAGAATGAGAGACGTTTGTACGAAAACTTAGTTATAAGAAGATGTTATGCGTGTTCACAGACGAGAAGGAATTGTAGGAATGGTCGAGATATGGATGGGGAGAGAGCAGAGGTTATAAAGTTGGCCTAAGGTTGTTGGGAGAGAGAGGGTGCGATCTAGACGAAGGGGGGGGGGG
>NW_004797394.1:707436-714273 GCF_000002075.1 Aplysia californica
GAGAGAGAGAGAGAGAGAGAGAGAGAGAGAGAGAGAAAGAGAGATCGGGCGAGCGGGGGACAGGGTTCGGTGGCGATCGGGACTAGGGTGCTGATGAAACAGTTTGAATCATGATGACTTGGATACACACGGATTCTTTCTATTGCATGTTTACTTTTGCCTGATTGCGGTAAAAACAAGACAAACAAACAAGCAAGCAAACAAACAAACAAACAGACCACAAGCAAACAAAAAACAAACAAACAAAAGAGTAACCAATCAACCAAACAAACAAACTAACAAAAAACACCCAACAACAACAATAAACCAACAAATTGCTCTGATTATTCGTCTCAAGTCTTTGTTTACTGGCCAAGGAGTTGGATGGCCAACAGAATCTAAAAAGCCATTCACAAAGGTAACCGCAAACTAAGGTTCCGAAACATTTTCTTTGATATTAGCCTAAAGTGAGTTTTTTTTAAGAAAAAAAAAAGAAAGAAAAACACCCCAGCATACACTTGTTGTTGTTGTTGTCAAATCCTTTTAGCTGTGAACATTTCGCTCTTGGAAGCGAAATGCCTCCCCCAAGAAACCACATGTCATTATATATAGAATACACTTAAAACATAACCTTTTCAAATGAAAACCACGCTTATAAACATGCTTATGAAACATGGTCTAACAGACGGGTAAGTAAACATTAATCTCGACTCACGTGGAGACGTCTTTTGGTATACCGTGTTGAAACAAAATCTACAAGCTTACACTGAAATCGCTGTCTCAAAATCAACAATCATTTATAGGCAAGGTTAATGTAAATCATTTATTGTAGAAATCAAGTGTATGCACCAACAGGGGGGTGTTTGATGTAGGGTCCAAAAAGAAAAAGAAACTTTTTAAAATGTATTACCGTAGAAAGATTAGTAAAAAAAATTGTTTGGACCCATGAAAAGTTATGTGCCCACTCTGAAAATTAATACAAGAACTATAGAACATGTTTAACAGACAGACGAAATTGAAAAGGCAATGAAGTCCGAGTTATCAACTGTCGCATTCAAGCTGATTATAGTTTACAGGCAAGGCTTAAAGTTGATGATACTTTACATGACAGTCATGGATATGAAAATCCACAAGGTATAAATGAATGTGTTTGTGGAGAATCATAGCCATTCGCTATTTTATTTGTACAAACAAGAAGACAGCTGGATTGCCCCCTCACTTTATCTTTCTCAGTCTCTCTCTCTCTCTCTCTCTCTCTCTCTCTCTCTCTCTCTTTCTCTATGTCTCTGTCTCTGTCTCTGTCTCTCTCTCTCTCTCTCTCTCTCTCTCTCTCTCTCTCTCTCCCTCTCTCTCTCCTCTCTCTCTCTCCCTCTCTCTCTCCTCTCTCTCTCTCTCCTCTCTCTCTCCCTCCCTCCCTCCTTGCCCCCTTTCTCTCTCTCACTTACCTATTCTTTCTTTTTTCCTTATACATTTACGCTCTCTGTTGCTCTCCCTCCTCCCTCCGTTCACCATCCCATACGTTTATTCCTTGGTCTTCGTCATTTTATGCAGAAAGCCGTGACTGAGTTCGATTCCCAGACCATGAGGCCCGTTTTAACAAGTTGGTATCTCCGTCTTTCTTCTGGGATGCCGTATCCCACTCAGCTAGGGTTGGCTCTGTCATACTGGGTCGAAGCAGCCCGCCTACTAAACATATAAACTGTGTCAATGGAGGCACAACAAACATTTCTCTTTACACTTGCTAAAATAAAGCTTTGAGTTCAAAGAATCAGGATATTGTCTTCATCATGCATGCCCCCAAAATCCTGGAAAAGGGAGGTAATCCGCGATAAAGCCGCAAAGAAAAGGAACACAAGTATGTTACCTTACTACACCCAATCGTTTAATTGGTTATGCCCCTTGAACTATTCGTGTTTTTTTTCTCTCTCTCTATTAAAAAAAAAAAAAGTGTTTTACGGCGCCTGCAACTGCATAAGGTCATATTATGAGCGCACAGGACACGTTCAGTTGGAAGGAAATACTGAACTTTGCTCGGGTGGCGGCCGAAGCCTACTGTTATCGATTTTGGACCACCAAGGGATCATTAACGTGTGCAACTCGCACACGCGACCTCTGAGATTTTTCGTCTTTGTCTGAGAAGGCGAGGTGTAGATCTTTCCTACCATAAGATCAGGGTGAGGCTAAAAGACAGCAGCAAGAAGGAGCCAAGGAGTAGCAGTAGAAAGGCTACAGCAAGAGTCAGTACCCCAGAGGAGGGGACAAAGGAGGTTAGAGGATGGTGGCAAAAAGTGTAGACGAAAGCAGACGACAGAAAATTGTTATAGAACAGGGAAGGATGTGAAAGGAGAACATTTTAGAGAAGAAGATTTTCCGTCGCTGTCCGGATTCGAACCTTGTACCCTTGAACGTGAGGTGAACACCTTAACCTCTAAGGCCACGAGAGACTCCTTTCTCTCTCCACTGGACAAAGAAGTCTGTCTTTTAAATCATAATAAGAGCTTTCAGCATGCGTAACAATGTCAGCACGCATTATCAGCACGTCACGGATCTCCCTGAATAGTGTTCGCTTCGAGTGATGGAAACGTTATAGAGCATGTCGGAGAGCGTTGATGTGCACAAGACAATGTAACCATAACAATTCAATCATCATCATCATTATTATTATTATTATTATTATTATTATTATTATTATTATTATTATTATTACAGTTTATCTCTAGGGATTATAACGAGTAGGCAATGTTTTCCTTACCTAGTTAAAAGCACTTATTTTTAGCGGAAGGTACATCCAAGCTGCAAGAAGATGTTAACACTAACTTTTAAGGCTTAAGCAACTACATGTGTATCTTACATTTTAAATGACATCGGTAGTCTAGTCGTTAGACTATCGGACTCGTCATCGTGAGGTTGCGGGTTCGGGGCGAATTTTTCCCACTTCACCAAGGAGGGAATGGGTACCCGGTCGTTGAGAGAGAAAGATTTTGTCTTTTGGTTATACAGTATTGTTTTAGCGTCAGTAACATTGCAGAATACACTATATGCTCCCTACGAAGTTGAGATTTTTTCAGAATGTTATCAGGTCTGCTGGGGTAATAATATAGATTGTAAAGTGCATAAAGCTTGCTGTTGAGCTAAAATCTGCGCTAGCCTCTTAACATTATTCCATGTCTTCCCATTTTTCTGTACATCGATGTATGTGACTCTTTTACAGGTAATTCCCCGTGGGCTTCCCCTTGATCTTTTACCCCGTGAGTTCCAATCCAACACTTTCCTTGTTATACAGCTACCTGACTTCATGAGAGTATTGGGGATGGGCGGTTTTTAGTAAATGAAGTGTGTGTGTCCTAACCAAGTTCGTCTTATAACCTTCTTCTCTTTTAAAAACAACTTTTCTTATGCCCAAGGAGCAAGTGGCTGTGTAACTTCTCCCTTCCCCACCCTCACCCTGAACTCTCTCATCCTGAGCACTGAGTTTCATACACTAATGGCCGTTTTTCCTGCGATAGCATAGTTCAATCATTTGTACAAAGTTTCTGGAGGTTCTATTCGGTATTCTAGATGCAAGGCTGCCGGATTTTCATTCATGAGGGTGCTGGTTCGAACTCCAGGCTAAAACAGCACCTGGACATGGATGGCTGGTGCCTCTATAAATAAATCATTAATGGTTCGAACTCCATTCTGGGCCTGACATAATAACTCTTCGAAAGGCGCTACACAGAAATAGTGAATGGGCAGTTGTAAGGGGTTTAACACCCCTTTACTTTCAACACCGTAAGGTTTATTGAAAGGTGGAACCTCTGAATTTTACCACCATCTGAGACTTAATGGATCCAAGTGGTTAGATATAGCCTGAAAACTCATAGAATAGGTGCTACACACACACACACACACACACACACACACACACACACACACACACACACACTCAAATCCACAAAGAAAACACACCAAAGAACGAATCTCAGACAAATGTAATTATTTATACTGCTTTATCCACTATAGACGTTTTACCAGCACAATGTTAAAACAAAAACATAAAATGACAGATGTACAAAATCATTTTCATTTGAAAGCATGTCATGTTCATAGATAGCATCGTAAATCACAACTCTGATGGTCAGTTAACACGGAATAAAAACAATTATACTGTTGTAAATGTCGCATATGTTTCTTTTCTGGAGATAAAGAATAGTCCTGATTTTCTATCATATGGTCATTATCCTCGTCGTCGTTGTCACTATCGTCGTCGTCATCATTATTACCATTGTCGTCGTCGTCGATATAATAATAATATTAATCATCATCATCATCATCATCATCATCATCATCATCATCATCATCATCATCATCGTCGCCGTCTTCAAACAAGCACGTTTCTTAAACCAATAGTCTGTGAGTCTGACTATGTTCTGGAGTTCACCCAAAGCATTTTATTTGCCACTTCGCTAGCCTAGAATTACAACGTTCTCTCTGCTCAGTACCTAGTTTTGAGAAATTTGACGTAAAAATGTTCAGTTCCACAACGTGCCATAAGGCTTGTTCAAACAATCTTACGATTTTGATAGAGCAGGCAAAACATTTGGTTTCTGACCTCATGGTCTAAGTTACTTAAAACGGCCACCAATTTCAGGTAGAACTTTGTAATTCTGAGGTAGCGAGACTTATATACATGTATACAACATAGACTTGTATTATAATCTTAGATCGTGCACCATGACACATTCCCTGTTTACTTCGGAGCTCACTATTTGACTCAATTTGAGCTCAATGAAGGGAAGAAGAGGGCGGGGGGAGGTGGGAGGGGGAGGGAGAGGCATCGCTCACACACATTTATAATGAGAATGGTATTCCTTTGGGCGTAAAAGTGCTGTCCATGGAGGGTGTGTACGTCTCGTAGCGAAGTTTTTATTGAGAGGGAAGAGCAGCGCCATGACAGTGAGCGATCTAGGAGTACAAGTTTATGGTATACTTCCAGATATTCGCACTAGATCTACTGGCTCGTGACAATTGTTATAAACAGCAAGCAAAAACAATATTGAACAGGGGAAACAGATAGACTATAATGAAAATGGATCGATATTTATAGCGTCAACCAATGATTGAGGATGATCGAAAAGGAATGATGCCCCCCCCCCCTAGTTAAAAGCACTTATTTTTAGCGGAAGGTACATCCAAGCTGCAAGAAGATGTTAACACTAACCTCTAAGGCTTAAGCAACTACATGTGTATCTTACATTTTAAATGACATCGGTAGTCTAGTCGTTAGACTATCGGACTCGTCATCGTGAGGTTGCGGGTTCGGGGCGAATTTTTCCCACTTCACCAAGGAGGGAATGGGTACCCGGTCGTTGAGAGAGAAAGATTTTGTCTTTTGGTTATACAGTATTGTTTTAGCGTCAGTAACATTGCAGAATACACTATATGCTCCCTACGAAGTTGAGATTTTTTCAGAATGTTATCAGGTCTGCTGGGGTAATAATATAGATTGTAAAGTGCATAAAGCTTGCTGTTGAGCTAAAATCTGCGCTAGCCTCTTAACATTATTCCATGTCTTCCCATTTTTCTGTACATCGATGTATGTGACTCTTTTACAGGTAATTCCCCGTGGGCTTCCCCTTGATCTTTTACCCCGTGAGTTCCAATCCAACACTTTCCTTGTTATACAGCTACCTGACTTCATGAGAGTATTGGGGATGGGCGGTTTTTAGTAAATGAAGTGTGTGTGTCCTAACCAAGTTCGTCTTATAACCTTCTTCTCTTTTAAAAACAACTTTTCTTATGCCCAAGGAGCAAGTGGCTGTGTAACTTCTCCCTTCCCCACCCTCACCCTGAACTCTCTCATCCTGAGCACTGAGTTTCATACACTAATGGCCGTTTTTCCTGCGATAGCATAGTTCAATCATTTGTACAAAGTTTCTGGAGGTTCTATTCGGTATTCTAGATGCAAGGCTGCCGGATTTTCATTCATGAGGGTGCTGGTTCGAACTCCAGGCTAAAACAGCACCTGGACATGGATGGCTGGTGCCTCTATAAATAAATCATAGATCTTGGTCTACAGGCTAAAACAGCACCTGGACATGGATGGCTGGTGCCTCTATAAATAAATCATTAATGGTTCGAACTCCATTCTGGGCCTGACATAATAACTCTTCGAAAGGCGCTACACAGAAATAGTGAATGGGCAGTTGTAAGGGGTTTAACACCCCTTTACTTTCAACACCGTAAGGTTTATTGAAAGGTGGAACCTCTGAATTTTACCACCATCTGAGACTTAATGGATCCAAGTGGTTAGATATAGCCTGAAAACACACATATGAACTCACACGCACACACACACAGACACACACAGACACACACACACACACACACACACACACACACACACACACACACACACACTCAAATCCACAAAGAAAACACACCAAAGAACGAATCTCAGACAAATGTAATTATTTATACTGCTTTATCCACTATAGACGTTTTACCAGCACAATGTTAAAACAAAAACATAAAATGACAGATGTACAAAATCATTTTCATTTGAAAGCATGTCATGTTCATAGATAGCATCGTAAATCACAACTCTGATGGTCAGTTAACACGGAATAAAAACAATTATACTGTTGTAAATGTCGCATATGTTTCTTTTCTGGAGATAAAGAATAGTCCTGATTTTCTATCATATGGTCATTATCCTCGTCGTCGTTGTCACTATCGTCGTCGTCATCATTATTACCATTGTCGTCGTCGTCGATATAATAATAATATTAATCATCATCATCATCATCATCATCATCATCATCATCATCATCATCATCATCATCATCATCATCATCATCATCATCATCATCATCATCA
>NW_004797394.1:714373-717363 GCF_000002075.1 Aplysia californica
CCCCCCCCCCATTTCTTTCATACATGAAACATACTATTATTCTAATAGTTGATTATAATAGCAGTCATTCTTTCGTTACTCAGTCAAATTTTCATGTATTCCAATTCAATGTGACTCGAATAATATCTCAGTGAGAACTTTCTTTATCTGTTTTTATTTATTTATTTTTGAAGAAGGTTTTCCCCTAATACGAAGTGGTAAAGAGTTCTCGTTTCTCGATATCTGACTATGACACATGGTGTGTGAACAAGCAACTCAAGCATGCTCGACAGGAAAAGAAAAACAGCAGCACACATGTCACAGCCGCAGCAATACGTTACGAGCATTGGTCCCTGACATCGTTTTGAAAACAGAATCATACAATCAACTAAACGTACAACAATTGCAAAGCATGGACATAATTTACATAGGACTATGTAAGAGAAATAGTTATAGGGTAATCCAAAGAATATGGCAGCGCATGTTTCTGTACAAGTGGTCACAGAATCAAAATTAAAAAACCCAAGTTTTTTTAAACTTTAAGTCTCAAAGGCATAAGTCTAGTGCAATGTTTTTCTTTTAGTTTTTATTATCTTCTCAGGCCCTTATGGCTACTTCGAGTTCATCTTGGATGTATCCCAATCTGCCAGTGCTAGCTTGACACTGATCTAGATTGTGTCAATGGGGGCATAATATACCAATAACGTAACGTAAACGTTCAGAATGGGTATCTAATCAGAGGCACAGGGCATGAGTATTGACAATATATTAAACGAAGGCGTTTCCAGTGGCAAGAAATCAATGGTGGGCGTGTTCTCTTGGTTAAACCACTACTTCCTAAAGAGAGCGCACCGTAATCCTGAGGGCTGGGTCTATTGGACAGATGTACGATCGAGTCGAGTAGAGAACCAAACTATTTGCTGCACAATCATTAAGCTTAAAATCCGTTGAGAATAGATTTCCACCTGTCGTACATTAAGAAAACACCCAAAAGGAACAATGCTTGGATATCATAAAGATCACCGATCTAAGATATTTTTGTCTTACAACAATAATTAAACCTAAATGTATCAACCCTTTTCAATATTATCTGTTTATTTAATTAAACAAAATCAGAAACAGAATCTGAGTTTAGTATCGGCGTCAGTGGTGTAATTGTCAGGCTTTTCACCCTTGTGCACAGAACATGTGAGTTCGATTCCCCATTTCTGTGTGTCTTCTGAGATGTAGTTTTGACCGCCCCCGCCCCCCCCCCTCGAAAAAATCAAAATTGTGACGATAGGGGCGTAAAAAAATTACAATTATTGTTCCCCTGACCATACCATGGGAAGCCAAAGCTCACCCAAGCTGATCTGGATTTTGATAAAATCCATCAGATCAGTCAGACTTTTGACCCCGTCCAACCATTCGGTTTTTCTGTTCAATAAAATCGGATCTACTGACTGAAAGCGAGTGGGCATGATTTAATTCTGAAAACTCGGGCTGTGGCAGAGGTCTTCGGGTGATCAAAGTGAAAAAATAAGTTTTGAACCATTCAACACAATAGGACGATCGTATGAAGGCAGATGTCTAGGTCTCCATTTTGAGCTCACTTTACTCCGGGGTTAACACTCTCAGCACGGTCAACATAAGGGGGAGCTGTGATGTCGTGCCCAAAGTATGATTTTTAAATTACCAAACATAGTTTCTGATACGATAAAGAAACTCTTTTCCTAAATTTCGCGAATGTCAAAAGACGGATAGATCTAACACATATTGTCTTGACAATACTATAATGCATTTGAAGACAAAATATACATTAAATGGTAATTTTTATGGGACATAGAATGGAAATTAAAATTACAAAAGGAACAAGATGCATACGTGGATTAATTTCATGAACCATATTATGTATACAATAGGACACACCAAAGACGTTTGATTTCGGAATGCTTGCTGGGTAAAAAATATTTTCACAAGTTTTGGTGGGACTGTATTTGTCCGCCAGTCATTCATCATAACACTCTCAGAATAATGGTACATGTACATAATTTATTTATTATACTTCCAAATCATTTTACAGTACCCTACAAAAGTCCAAGTCCACATTATTGCAATAACATACATGTACACACAAACAGAAATGGAGTCTGTTCCATGTTCCTGTTCAATTTTCTAATTATGATGTATTTGTACTTTTGTGCCTGTTTATCCCCTTTCTCTGTTTTTCTGCTTATCAGTCTGTTTGTCTCTCAGTCTCTTCCTCTCCTTTCATATTTTTCATCTCCCGTGCTGTTGGAGTCGGGGAAAAACCCACCTCAAAATGCCAAACCAAAATAAAATAAAATTGAAAATAGATCCCTCCGCCTCCCATAGACAAAGACAAATATGAAAAAAAAACCAACAACAGGTAAATGTACAAAGTAGACTAGGTGTCTCAAGCTCGCAGCTCTCACGCCAGTTGATCCTCGCAGTACGATATTTTATTATATTTTATGGCCCCTAATGACTATAACTATAGATCTATTAGCATTAGGCCTAGTGCGGCCCGCTCGTTTTTCTCACAAGCACGTTGCTGCTGGGTTGTTGCCCTTAAGGGGGGGGGGGGGGGGCTACACCTGGAGGCTATCTCGCTTATTACTGGAGCGAATTTTACCAAATTTCACACATATAACAAGTATAGTAAGGAGTCTAACAATCCGCAATCAAATTTGAGAAAAACGTTTCGTTTCCATGGATACGCCGCCATATTGGATTTTATTGACATGTTTTACGTAATGAATACCGCACTTATCGTTCGTGGAAATTGATAGTTTTTTTGCATGCGTGCTTACAAACATTAGATCTAAAAATTTGTCTGTTGTTTTTTTCCTAATCGAATTAGAAAATTTTTAATGAATTTTTTCCTGAGGTAACATTCAAGTTTGCGAAAAATCCGTGAAAATCCACACTCCAGACACCACCAACAAAAATCTATTCCATATATCAAAAATTCAACGAATAAATTTTTAGTATTATCTCTTCTCTTCATT
>NW_004797394.1:719135-722055 GCF_000002075.1 Aplysia californica
TGTGTGTGTGTGTGTGTACATATAGGGTGATTTAAAAAGAATATGCCAAAATCATCACAAGATATTTCAGAATCGAAAACCAATAGAAAACTTCAGCTTGGACACATGTATTGTCCCCATCTGCTTTCCTGCACCTCTGCCAGTATTTTGGGATGACCAAGGCCGCCAGTGCCTCGCTGGTTTTACATAAATTGGAAATCTTCATGCCTACTTCGTTTTAAAAAGAAACATGTTGGAATAACCAATGAACCGCAAAGAAAGATCTTTCAGCATTTCAACGCCCCTCTCTATCAACATTGTGATGATGAACATGGCATTCGTTGTTCCGCTGTAGCTATTAACCCAAATTGCATTTCAAAAACCTCGGGTCTTTTCTTGTTCCTCATTCTGGTTTCATTGTGTGATTTCTTCTCTTCTTCTTTGCGTTCCCCTGCTAGATATCAGGGGCAGCCGACTGCTGGTTCTTCAACCTGCAGTGTAACTAATTTTTACGTATGCAACCTTTTCCAACTTAGTATGATCCCTAGTCTTCGAAGGTACTCTATGGTTTTATACTGCCAGGAGTATATTCAGTTTCGGAAGGAATACATTTTGAATTATGCCTGGGAGGTAGCCGAGGCCCACTGTTATCGAATTCAGGACCACCAAGGCATCTTCAACGTGCCCAACTTGCACGTAGGACCTCCCGAGATATTTCGCCCTTATCCGAGAAGGGTTGGTTTTCGATCTTACCCACCCCAGGATCATGGATCTGGCTGAAGGACAGCAGTTATAAGGAGCCAGGGGTGACAGTAGAAAGAATTAGGGTAGCAGAGGAAAGAGTCAGGAGTAAGAAAGAGAGGAGCCAAGTCAGGTTTCGAACCGGGGACCTATTGAAAGAGAGGCGAACACCGTACATGTCGACCATGAGAGCCACCACTGGGTGACTAATAAGAATAAATGTTTACAGCATTCGTAGTCTGTCGTTCCAGAATTTTGGGGTAAAGTGATGGATGTAGAAGTAATGTGTCTTGGAATATTGCCCGCTAAAAGAAGGTATTGAGCAGGTTGGTCAGTTTCTGCACCCTCCATTCACCAAGTAGCCTACCTCATTTGTTTCCAGTGGGATTCGATAAGGTCCCACTGCTTTGCCTTTAAACATCTCTTTAATGGCTCTTTCTACTTCTACACCTTTTAGAATTTGTTGTTTAAAGTTACAACATTTTTAAAAATGATACATGACAATGTAATTATATATTGGCATAATATTTCATCCGGGGTTTTTTTTTCAAGTTATATGAAGGGGGGGGGGGTTGTTTGGTAATAACATAAATAGATTAGTACAAGAGCTTCAAGGCATCAAACATCAAAATAAGATGCCAATTATACATAATATAGGATTACAAGGGGAAAACCAGCGATGTTCCTTTTGCACACATATTTACTTCATACTTTGCTATAAACACACTTCAGCACTTTAAAGCCTATGTCATGTTATAATCAGTAAGTGGGCATACTTCATAAATTTTCAAGAGGGAAACATAAATCATGAACACAGCGATGATCAGAACTCTTCAAAGTTAAATGTTCACTTACAAAACATGGCACGGCTGGTTTTCGCCTTGCAACACACACACACACACACACACACACACACACAAACACACATGCATACACACACACACGCACGCACACACATGCACACAAGCACGCCACACAGATACACGCACACACGCACACACATGCGCAAACATACACGCAAAAACAGACAGACAGACAGACAGACAGACAGACAGACACACACACACACACACACCTACACATAGGTACGCACACAAACGTACAGACACAACACACATGCATAATATTATATCATTACCGTCAGACAAACGCAGCGTGCACTTTTAGTGAGCACACGTCATAAACCTAATTCCATCCCACTGACCTCTCATTCCAGAAGCAACTGGAAAAAATCTTCTCTGAGTAGTCCCAAGCTGTTCGTATAAAGTAATTATTTACGCGAGAATCCATTAGCAGGCTGCCCAGTGGTCGAGTGGTTTATGGGAATGACCAAAGCAGAACTGACCTGCCTGATGGAATGGTGAGGCTCTTTAGTCTCAGAAGACACGGGCTCGATTCCCCTGCGTGTGAAAAATTGTTTATATCGAGTATCTTCGTCTTTTTCTTGGTATGTATCCTACACAGCGCCAGATGGCCCCCAGGCTTGTCAAGGATTCAAAAATTAAGTTTCAAAAGTTTAAAAAAAGGGAGACAAAGACAGGGTGTTATAACTGCAGCAAATGGAAGTAAATGTGCTATTATTAGGGGCATCGCATTTAGATTTATATAAATATTTATTTCACAATGACCCCTGACAATCTCCTCTTGGTATTTCATGAACGTGGAATGAGCAGCTGCTAGAAATATAAGAACTCACACTTCGTTTGGACAGTGAATATCAGTGCAAAGCACATTTTCTTTCTTTCTTTTTTTCTTTCTTTTGTTTTTCTTTCTTTCTTTTTTCTTTCTTCCTTTCTTTCTTCCTTTCTTCCTTTTTTCTAACTTTCTTTCTTTCTTTCTTTTCCTGTTGCCACCTTCCTTTGTTTTCTCTTCTTTCATTCTTTTTATTCTTTCAGACTTTTCGGGGGGTTGCTCTCCTTCTCGTTTGCCTCTCTTGTTACATTGGCAGCATCTAAATAAAGATTCAAGAGTAATAAATCCATATCATATCCTTTGTGAACAGATACTTCATACAAAATATAGTCTCATCTATACAAAATATAACAGATAATATACTCTATGTTGTGCTTTGGAACAAGCCCTCTAAATTTATTAGTGGGTCGTTACTTGGGAAGGTGTTTTCTTAGTACACGTGGAAGCACACTACTCCTTTACCACTGGCGCCAGTTAGTAGGGCTTTGACAATGTTACCCCTCCCCCC
>NW_004797394.1:722155-723325 GCF_000002075.1 Aplysia californica
CCCCCCCCCACACACACACACTCTCTCTCTCTCTCTCTCTCTCTCTCTCTCTCTCTCTCTCTCTCAAACACACAAACATACACACACACACATACACAGTGTAAAAAACACACAGAACCCTAATTTCTGTTTACATTTTGATGTTGGAAGGAATGACGAATCTGGGCATGAGGGAAAAGGGAGGAGGAGGGAGGGGGAGGAGGAGAATCAGATTTGGAAGATTTGGAAAAGGGTAGAGAGAGATGGAACGCAGACACGGGAGTATAAGGATCAACTGGATTAAAGCGGACTGAATATTTTGTGTCAGAGTAGAGTTCTTTTGATCAGAGTCCGTCAGTATTTTAACTACTATTCAAAACTTCCCAGTATGTAAAAGGGCAGGCCTTTTTATCCTGGACTATCCACGGCATAGAGGAGGCTGGAAATTGTGCGCTGCATATCTCACAAAAAACTGTAACTAGGTTTGAGTTATTTTACCCCCCCCCCCTTCCACCCCCTCCTCCCTAACCCTGCCCTTTCACTTTCAAGACCTGAATGGCTGTCACCTATACAAGTTCTGCAAAACTGAAAAAAGTGTGTCCCCTACTTTGAAACTAATGTGAGTAACGCCCGTCTCAAATGATTAATTCATTTCAAAATAAAGTAATTATTGCCCTTTTCAGTGTTCAGCCACTAGTGTTTCTGGTGTAGCGCGAAGGTATCCAGCCTTCTCTCGCAAAAGACGTGAGCTCTATTCCCCTATTTGAAGGCGTTAATTTTGTTGTTGTTTTGAGTATCTACTTCGGTCTCTTTGGGAATTGTATCCCTTTCAGCTCCAGCTGGACCTGACAGGCAGGGTTCGAAAGGTCAAGGCAGCCTGCCTTCTCAGACATTTAATATTTTGTCAAAGGGGATGTACAATCTTCTGCAACCACAATAAAAAAAAAACCTCAACAACTTTTAAGTCGAAAAAATAATTAACAGTCCTTGTTGCATTGAGAGAGACAAAGAATGGTTTGACAAACAAGTCTTTTCAAGTGCCCCTCTAAGGGTGTTGGTGGTGGTTGCGGTGTGTGTATGTGTGTGTGTGTGTATGTGTGTATATGTGTGTGTGTGTGTGTGTGTGTGTGTGTGTGTGTGTGTGTGAACGTGTGTGTGTATGTTTTTGTGTTAATGTGTGTGTGTGTGTGT
>NW_004797394.1:723545-732677 GCF_000002075.1 Aplysia californica
CAAGGAAGAAGCCTTCAGGTATCGCTTCTCCAATCAAATCTGGTATGAGAATCGTGTCATTGATGAGGTCGCAGGCGTGCCTCCGACGCCCTACTTGAACACGATTCCTCGGCTTTTCGGAGTTTCCTGACGAGAGTCCATTTAAGACGAAAGCACATCTCTGTCTCATACTCATGGAGGGCGACAAAGTTGTTGGCGTCTTCGTCAAGAGTTGTCGTGGTCCGCGTAGTCTCGGGTTAAGTGAACAAAACTGATGGAGAATATGAAGGAGACAAGATAGCTTTAGAACAAGATTAGGCTGACAAAGTGGAAATCAGATCGCAGAGATTAAATCTTGATCCTATTCTTGTAAATATTCTTTTTATGTCTTTGGGAATGAAAGCTTGATATCTTTTGTGCTTGAGAAAAGCTGATTTTGATAAGTTAATAAATGAGAATTTTATCACCCGTGTGCGTGTTTGTGTATGTGTGAATCCGCGCGAGTGCGTTTTCAACATCGCTATCGTTCAAGCTTATGCTTGAGTATAATAATATGTGTGTCAATACTCGTGGTAGAGTGTTTGTGTTACAGTGTGTGTGTTTGAGTAAGTTTGTGTTTGTGTGTGTATCCGTGAGTGTTTGTGAAAGTGAGTGTGCATAAGAGTGCGTGAAAACTACATAATGTACTCACCAGGCACTTCAGCAAAAACAACAAGGTGTCGCAACTGCTCGCCGTCATACATGGGTGGCGTTGTAATGCATGTGACTGGGGACAAAACCAGGTCATGGCTTCTTAGAAAAGAGATAGATCTGGATAAAGAGATCGGCAGACAGAGAGACAGATAAAGAGACAGACAGACAGATGAGCAGTGAGACAGACCGATGGACAGATAGATAGACATATAGACAGATATATAGATAGATAGACAGACAGCAGACAGATAGACAGAGAGATAGATAGATAGATAGATAGATTGATAGATAGATAGATAGATAGACAGATAGATAGATAGATAGATAGATAGATAGATAGATAGATAGATAGATTGATAGATAGATAGATGGACGGACAGACAGACAGACAAACAGATTGACAGACAGACAGATAGACAGATTGACAGACAGACTTATCGATAGATAGATAGATAGTTATTCGTTTTGTTTGATACCCTGTTGCAATTGTGGTTTGGTTAATTTTTAACATTGCACGCTTTTATAGACATAGACAAGTGTCTCCTCTCTGACGTCGTTAAACTGTTCATTTTGTGAAAAAAAGTCTTTAGTATTTGGGAGTCTGCAGTTGGAGTGATGGTGCACGTTACTTACCCATCTCTCCCCAAGACAACATTCGTCTTGTTGGGTTTCTTCGGGGGTCGAATAACAGCGTAGCGGTAGGCTGTGGACGAGTAGAGATGGAAGAACAACATCAGGGTTTGTAAGAATGGTAAAATGTAAATAGGTTTCACACCCCCTATCAACATTATAATGTTATTTAAGAGGTGGACGGAATTGTATGCTTTGTTGTAATCAATTATGTTTCTACAACCCATTCCTCTTTCTTTTCAAATGTATGTGGGGGTTTTTCGCTCCCATCTGCACAATTTAGATCATTTTGGCGGCAGGCTTTCTACCCTGCCTATCAGGGCCGACCCGGACTGAGAGATATACAATATCCCAACAGAACAGCCGAGATACCCAATAACATTATTCTCCCCCTTGGGAATCGAACTCGGTTCCCTGCGAGCGACAGCAAAATGCTTAATCGCTACACCACAGATGCCGGTCATTCCTCTTCAAATACCAAATCTGAGAATGATATCTGTGCACATGGTTCGCAACCTTTTTCTCTTTTCCGACAATCTAAAATGTTCACGGTTCTTTTAACACCACTATCAACACTATTGAGCTCTTTTAGGAGACAGTATGTTGCCACTCTGCTCATCAGCGGACGGCCAACGTGGGTTTCTTCAAGTACCACATCATTATTTTCGATAAACAAGTCATAACTTAATTAATGATAAATTCTGCCTCCCTCACTGCGTTTCCCAGACAATAAGAAAATTAAGCCATAGTAATTGTGTTACGATTTTGCCACTCTTTCAAACACAATAAGGCTTTTGAGTGCTGGGTTCTTCTAAAGAGCTGATTCATCTTTCTTTACATCTTCCAGGCGCTTATTGTACATATTGTATTCATAGTCAAATTCTCACCGTAGTAATGTATTACGTCGGCCAGCTGTTCGGATGTACTAAGCCCACAGTTTTAAACACTTTATTTTATTATAGTTTCTTAATTCGGGGTATTATTTGCATGAGTTGAAACCATTTTGTCGAATTTTAAATTCTACATGCTGCCCCCCCCCCCCCCCCCCCCACCCTCGAAAAGGTACACAATGTTAGTACAATTGTTAAAAAATGAATTGATATTTATTCTCGCCTAAATAAAAATGCTTTCTTGGTCGGAATATTTGAATTGCTTGTCGAAGAATAAGGAACCTCATTCTATTAAGTGTTTACGGTGTTCATGCACACGAGGAACTAATTCCTATTGTTTACCTTATTTGCGCACAAAACGACTCTCATTCTAAGTGTTTACCGTATTTGTGCACATAAGGACCCTCATTCAGATCGTAGAGGTCGTCCAGTGAGCTGCGTCTGCGCTGGCGGATGTGACGACAACAGGCTGCTGTAACACCGAGGACCACGCCCGCACCAAGAACGCTGGCCAGGACGCCCCAGTTTTCTCCCTTGAAAGGCCAAAAACCACCTGTTGCCAAAAAGGAAGCGAAAAAGGTTTGAAGACGATGTGATCCGGATGCCAATATTTACTTAGGAAGGGAATGTAGAGGTTTCGAAATTGTTTCAGAGAGAGTCCATTCATTCATCGTTATCTATCTACCAGATGTCTATCTATCAATCTATCTATCTATCTATCATTTTATTCATCTGTCTGTCTGTCTGTCTGTCTGTCTGTCTGTCTGTCTGTCTGTCTGTCTGTCTGTCTGTCTGTCTAAATATCTAATCTATCTATCTCCCCAACACTCTTTTTTTCCCAATTCCGTTTCGAAGCATCACTGAAACCCTGAATAGAATCAACTTTTAAAAATATTTTTAAAAAGGGAAAAACCCCAGCCAACAAAGTAATAAAGGCATAATAAATAGGTGAAACAAAACTGGATAAAACAAGTAGAGAGCAAATAGGTTAAAATAACATCTTTATTAGATTCAAAACATATTTTAAAAGTCCTAGATCCGTGTAATGGAAATGGGAATACAATAATCTAATGCTGGGAACGCACATCCTGTAGAAATCTGTAAGCTTTATAACATCTTTTTAGACGAGTCGGAATGCTCCTGAAAGTTGGCGCTACTTAAATATACATAGCACATTCAGACAGACCACATGTAGATTGAGGCATCATTTTATGAATATAGACACTGGCAGCAAAGGAACTGAATACCTTTCTTCAGGCTCTTTTCAGCGCTTTGTGCGGATAAATGCGAGAAACTGTTGACATGGTTTCGCATTCTTTTATTTTACTCGGTTTTAAGCAAAAGAAGTGTCAAAACTCTCTTTTCATATTCATACCTTAAACAGAACATAAGCAACTAGGCCACTTTGATAGCAAGCTATTCCCAACCGACAAAGATGGCTACATGAATCTATGGATAGTGAGTGTAAGACATGACTAAATTCTTTAATTATGCACTTTTAGAGTGAATAGTTGAAAAGACAGAATATGTAACGAAAAACATTCATTAAAAAAATTTCTGGAATGAAGTCATGAAAACAGAAAAAAAGACTCGAACTGGCTGTTTATTTTGGACAGATAACGAGGCAATATGGACTGCCGAAACTGTGTAGACTAGAAGAGAGGAAGGCAATAGAGACATAGAACGACCAAGACGCCAATGAACAGATGATGTAAACATATTGACAGGATGAAAAAGACATGGTAATGGGGCGGGACATATTGAATTGGTGAGCCATTTCGCTCCGCATAAAAATATTATTATCTTAATCGGTTTTCAATTACGTCTTTTTCCAATATCTGCCCGACGTTTCACATACTGTTCGTGCTGCGATGAATCAACATATTATTATGGTCTACTACACAGGAATAACATAGCAGAACGAGAGACAAACGATAAAGTTACCGTTACAGCGGGCGCTGCTGTTAAAGGACTCATCACTGTAGTCAAAACAGTTGTCTACCGTGTCACACATCAGAGATTTGGCCACGCACGCGCCATTGTCACACTGGAAGCCGCCACAAGCCACATCCGGTCTTGTGCCTGATGAAGAAAAGATGGTTTGGACTCTTATTATGGGCATAATGACAATAATTTTCTGGGCAGTAAAATTGCCATTACCGCTATATAAAAAAAGAAATCACTTCATTGTGCGTTTATTCAAGCTGTGTGCGTTTTTATTACATACTGTATGGCGCACAGAAGCTTTGAAAGATTGATGGAGAAAAATCGTGCAGCTCATTATAGGCAGAACTCCTGCTGGAAGAGTAGATGGGGTTACGAGAACAATAAACTTCGCCTCATGAAGTCTTCATGATATTGCGAATAACAATGTGAAGGGAAAGCTGAAAGGTGGAAGGCTTGAGATTGCCTCTGTGAGTGTGTGAGCAGAGCGTGCACGCGCGCGTGTGTGTGTGTGTGTGTGTGTGTGTGTGTATGTGTGTGTGTGTGTGTGTGTGTGTGTGTGTGTGTGTGTGTGTGTTTGTGTGTGTGTGTGAGTTTGCGTGTGTGATAGACAGACACAAAATTGACATACCTCCCACCCATCCCCTCTCGCAAACCAAACAATAAATACATGATGGGCGATAATGATATTAAAGTGTGGGAATAACACAATAGAGTAAGAGATTTGTTAAAGCTATTGACAATAGACAACCAAGCAAACAATTATGGAGACCAAAAGCAGAAACAATTATCAAAACGTTTCTAGAATATCAGCAGTGATGGCAATCTGGAGATGTTTCTCATTTCTCAAATGGTTCCCATTGTTCGTTCCGTTTGACTGATCATTCTTACAAGTAGATATTTTGCTGCAGAATTATAGGAACAGTGATGAACATGGATTCACGACTCGTAGGCAAAGTGATTGTCATTAAATAAATGAGATGCGCGGGTGGAAAACCTGGATGATACAACTTGTCTTTTTCCACGTTAAGTGTAATGAATCGATGACGGTTTTTAGTCGATAATCTTCTGATTGTTAATGTTGTCAAATGTCGAAAATATCTGCTTGTTTGGGGGAGGTTGTGGTTGATGGGGTGTTTTTTGTGGGTTTTTTGTGCTTTTGGTGCGACTTTGTCTTAGAATCTATATTGTTGTCGCATTCATAAATGGCGCTTTGATCGTTTACAAGTAAAGGAGACGAAAGGGAAAAGGCTGCAGATTACCAGTGGGGGACAGAGGAGATAGAAAATGAGATGGAAGAGGAGGAGGAAGAAAAAGGAAGAAGAAAGAGAACAGAAAAAAGGGGAAAGGAGGAGGTAGTGGGGGAGGTGAAATAAAAGAAGAGATCGAGAGAGGAGGAGCATAAGAGGAAAAGGCGGAGGAAAGAAAGGAAAACAAAATGGGAGAGGAGAACAAAACTTTCCTGTAGCAGGAACGAAAATCCCACAGGAAGAAATACGTTGATGTTACGGGCAGTGGAGATATCCATAGGATTCTAGCTCTTGTCCCAGACTGAGCCTTGCTCTGTGCTGTGGCGATGGCGGCATAGTGCATTCCACAATTGCGTGCTTTGCTCTGTGCCGTGAAACTAAAGCATTTTCACCCCACCAGTCTCAGAAGTCTCACGGGCATTAAGTGGCAACAGAGGTTTCCGGACACTGAAGTGCTCACTCGAGCTGGGCTGCCTAGCACCTTCATCATTTTAGTACCATCACAACTTTGCTAAGCAGGTTACGCAGCTTGTATACTAGGCCATTAGTTTTAAAAAACAAAAAAACACAAAAAACAAAACAAAACAAAACAAACAAACCAAAAAAGCACCCCCCCCCCCATAAAAAAGAAACCAAATCACCAACCCGCTGTTTGGTGAACTACAACAAGGTAACCCGCTCATGGAGGCCAGAAGAAGCGTTTCAAAGACAGCCCGAAAGAGTCCAAGAGGGCTTTAAACATCAATTACACAACATTGGAGCAGGCTGCCCATGACAGAATCGGGCGGCGATCAGTTGTTTGCATGAACACGTAGATATGAAAGCATCTGAGCTGCTTAAGGTGAACAGCACAGGTTGTTCAAGAAGAACAACATTAGCCTATCCACAACTGCCGCTACATATCTTGTCCGCATTGTAAAGTGAGAAAAGTAAAACCTGGACTTTATTTTGGCTATATCAACCAAAAGCTGCCTTGCCATACTTTAAAGATTAAAGAACTTCCTGGTTGCAGGTCAACCTGACCAATCATTTGCTCACTAACCCTTGACTTCAGGACGACTAGGTGGTCTTCCTCGCATCGATGGATGAAGTGCACATTGCACACTGTATTGACAACTTATCTAAGGACACGGCGGTAAAATACAAGCCTTCTCAGAATTAAAACAAAGCATGCAGCAGCAGCAGCAGCAGCAGCAGCAGCAGCAGTCGTATCAACGAAAACAAAAATGACAGGGAGAACAAAGACAACCACAACAACAAAAAGCCGTCAATAACCGACATATTCACTGCACTGATCTCGTGGGATTGTAACAAAAGTTGTACGATTTTTCTCTTACAAGTCTTGTTAGACCAAATGAAAATCAAAGATATGAAAAAAACGACGTTACAGCAACAGCAGCAGCAACCAGCAACAACAACAATAACACGACAAACAACAAAGAAGCTAATGGCTGACGCGCTCATTGTTTTCTTAAATTGGAATAAAAACATGATGTAATTTCCCTTAATTTGGTCGCAACGTTTGTGAAAGCGCCCATTGAAAAACAACACTGAATAGGTTTAGTTTGATTAGCTGCTTGGGAAGTTGAGATCACTTCTGGAAATGTCACTCCGCAACTGGAGTGGCACTGATTCGTATCTGCAATCACGCATAATATTCAAGTATTTAAATTGCAGTGACACACACACACACACACACACACACACACACACACACACACACACACACACACACGCGCGCGCACACACACACACACACACACACACACACACACACGCACACACACGCACACACACAGACACACACACACACACACACACGAGAACATTTGCAAACACAAACACACAAGCACAAACACACAAGCACAAACACACACTATCCTCCTCCCCCCCTCCCAACAAGGCCCCCCTCTGACCGACAGACAGACAGACAGACAGACAGACAGACAGACAGACAGACAGACAGACAGACAGGCAGACAGACAGACAGACAGACGGACAGACAGATAGGCAGGCAGGCATGCATGCAGGCAGACAGGCAGACAAACAGAGAGTATAAATCAGAATAATCTCAAAAAGCGAAAAACAGCTTGAGACTCACGTATTTTTCTGGCTGTGACCACAACGGTGAAGCTGTAGTCTGTGGCGTTGCTGTGACGTAGCCTGACCGTTAACGTGGAGGAATTGATGTACCGGATGCCTGGGTCAGCACTGGCACAGCCGTGGACCAGCTGGGGGCGACAAAACATGACGTGTTGTAATCTTTGAAATCAACAACATGTTAAAGTCTTAGAAATCAGTGAAAACTTGCCGTGTTGTAGTCTCAAAGCTAAAGGAAAATATGACGCGTTGAAGTCTTTCAATCAACGAAAACACGACGTGCTGTAGTCTAAAAACTCAAGGATAACATAACTGTATACGACAGTCACCTCGACAACGAGCCATTTCCCATTTCCTCATTTGCATATTTTTTTAAACATAATAATGACGCCGTGTAAGATACTCACCAATCTCAGATGGCAATTTTCTCCTCGATATTGAGTAGCGGCCATCTTAGAGACACTTTAAACTGATTCATATCAGCTTCTTTGGAAACTTGGTTTACAATAACGTAGTATGAAACATTTTCTTCCTACAAACTTATATCGACAGATTAATACCCATTTTGCGAATGAAAAACAAATCAGAACAGCAAGATGGACAGGTAAACGGGAAGGAAAGAAACAGATAAGTAGTAGGTATTACCATTGACGTGGCTCCCTCCAACCGCCCACCCGTCCACCTTAGCGTACCAGCAACCCGTGCCTCTAATAAACAAGTGTCCGATTTCTCGCACCAGAATACCTCAACTTGAGACGAAAATCTTGCCAAGACGACCTCGGGGCCAAGATTTTCGCTATTATGCGCTCGAAGCGATATGGTGGGAAAGGGAGATAATTCCCATAATTACATTTCTGGAAGTAGCGGGGGAAAGGGTCATATCCGGCTGTTTTGGCAAGGACCATGCTTTAACGTGCTGGGCACGGAGCACTGCGAGAAATAGCGGAATGGAATCGCCCTCTCTTACACACATCTCTCACAGCTTCCCGTCTAGATCAGCCGTGCGTGAGAGAATTAATGTTTCCGGGGATTCCCGATAAAGTAAACTCTAATCTCTGTCACACGATTCGCGGAAATAGCCACAACAGTTTCGTTCTTTAGAAGGAAATCCGATTCGGATCGTTACTGAGCTCTGGATGGGAAAAAGAGACAATTAGTGTTTGGCAGAAGGTGAAGTGAAAGACCTAGGTTTCTGATCTGTACAAAGAAAGATACAGAAGTTCATTTTTACCATCATCCATCAAAATTGTTCCATCTTCACCATCTTGTTTTAAGTATTCATATAACATTAAAGCATGCATCAGAATAACATTACGTATCTAGCTTAAGCTTAATGTATATTATGCATGTGACTGTAAGCCTTCTGTGTGTGCATGTGTGAGTATGTGTATGTGTATGTGTGTGTGTGTGTGTGTGTGTGTGTGTGTGTGTGTGTGTGTGTGTGTGCAGTGTGTGTGGGGGGAGGGAGAGGGGTGCGTGGTGAAAAACCAAACCAATGTGCCAGGATCTGGACAATAAAGATATATATTATCTTATCTTAATTAGATACCCCTTCCAAACAAAACACGTGAGCATCAACAGTAACAGCTGTCTGCACACACTTAATTGGAAATCGCACTTCAGAGGGGAAGAGAGAGAGAGAGAGA
>NW_004797394.1:732777-737459 GCF_000002075.1 Aplysia californica
CCCCTCACTCTAACACACCTCTTTTTTCACGCTTCTTTGTGATTGACTTTAGCGTCTCGACAGATGATCTACGGCAGTGTGCATGGTACAGTTTTTCTTGGGCGGTAGGCACAGAGGAAGCTGATTGTCCAAGTACTACTTTCCTACCTCCTTTCTGATCTTGACTTCCTTGATATGCTCCTAAGGAGGTACATCGTCAGTACGTTTGAAATAAAAAAAAAGAAGGTGTAAGGGTGTATTACTTTTTGTGATGTCTGAAGTATGAATGTGCGCCAAATAACTATTACGAGGGTCGAAGTACTTTCATTTGGCAGCCACTGGACGCTCACCGAGATGTTTTGAAGAGAGAGTATAGCTTTTCTTTTTTTTTTTTAAAGGAGGTGTGGGAGGAAAAAGAGAGAAGAAAAATGGTCTTTTACCCTATCACTTCCGGTTTGTTTGTTGTTTGCAATATCTGACGTGTGGTTATGTACGAAACTTTTGCTGCACCGAGGTTAAAGAAGTAATATCAACTACTGGTAGCTACTGGGCAGCGCTTGCAGCAGATTTGGGGGTTTTAAAAATGGGTAGGGTGTGAAAAGAGGACAGAAGAAGAATAAATATTTTTTACTATATTGCATGTCTTGTTGCGATCTAACTTTGGATCATTCGGAATGAACATTAGACTTTAAAATGTACAACATTTCTAACTGACTGTTGGGCTACTTGCAGAAATCATTCATGTGTCTCGAATCCACTAAACTGAACTAAAATGAACTTAAAACAGCACAAACCAGTATATCAGTGGAAAAGTGTGATGGTGCTTATTGAGACTTTCAATCAAGAAAAATGAACCTTTTTTAAAAAGGTAAATGAGAACTACTGGCGTCTGATTTTGTTGTTGTTGCTGTTGTTGTTGTTGTTGTTGTCGTTTTGAATTCTTATGATAGTTCTTAAAACAAAAGTGCAGGTGGTTGGAGGGCGTTGCTAATGGGTCCCATTTCTTCAACTTCCCTCTTTTTTATGTCTGTCTGTCTGTCTAACTTTTTCCAAGCATTAAATGGCCATCATTGTCTCGAAGTGTTTTTATTTACTTAAATAAACAAACAAACTCAAAGATACGTTAAAAACAAATGTCTCAATTGGAATTGTGACCGAGCAACTGAAAGGTCAATATCACACCTCTTTTCAAAACACAGTTAGTCGGTAGTTTTTATTGTGTTAAAAATGTTTAAAGATGCAGAGAAGCAAACATTGACATAGGTACTCGGTCAAGTTGCGCTAGATAAAGCAAGGTGTTAAGACAACATGTATGAGGTGACATAATAATGAACGTCATACAAGTGTAGACACAATGAAATGAGATAGACGCATTACGAAAAGACAAAAAAGGAACCTAGGAACTTCATTTCTGGCCAAGATGTGTGTATGTGTGTATGTGTGTGATAAAGAGAGTGAGAGAGAGAAAGACAGGGAGTGAGAGAGAGAGGGAGAGAGAGAGAGAGAGAGAGAGAGAGAAAGGCATCGAGAGAGATAGAGAAGGGGAGAAAGAGAGCTACAATGATAAAAGAAAAGAGAGATGGAGAGACAATCACGAGCCGAATACCTCATGAATATAATCAAGTGCTTGAACAAATTGGCATCGACCCCACGCACCCTTCGGCACCTTTAGAAAGCACAGAGGTGTGAAGGGCTAGCGGCAGCGTTGATTACGCTCATGGCGCCTGAGCAAGCTAAGCCAATCATCGACATCAATCCCATCACGTGATTCACGGGATAAAATCAAACAACTAAGGATTAGGACTGAAATAGTCGACCTCGCTGTAACATTAAGGGCAGCGGCAACTACAACTACAACACTTAGGTATACAGTTTTTAAATAAGAAGGTGGAAGATGAGGATAATTAGGATAGAGGCAAAATTAGTTGAAAATCGGAAGTTAAACTTGAAGATCACGCTTCCTAAATAACCTTGCAGGGTTGAAATGTATTTTAACAAAGTATCACTGAAAAGAAAATAAAGTATCCCGTTGACTTCAGTAATACATTTATTAACATACGTTCTTTATATAGGCTTAATGCCTCTTTCTCAACACTGTAAAGTTAATAAAGAAGAAGGACCCTCGAACTTCCACTTTTCAATTAAAATGGAAATATTAGGTTCAGAGCCCTGGAAACTCCCCAAACAACCCGACTCAAGAACGACTCGTTAGGAGTTCAAAGAACCAGAGTCATTGACAGCATAGCCAAGCATGACACCAACTGAGCTCACAGACAGCCTGTATCGACATCAGTCACAAACTCCTTGATTATGGCTATATGAACCTTTCTAGTATCGGGCCCGCAATATTTCTTCTAGAAATAATTGTCATTATTTTTGCAATTTTCTCCCACTTTCTTTCCTGACATTTCCTTCCTGTCATGAATGAGGCCTTAGGTCTAATTTCCTCTCTCTTGGACATTACCGTTCACAACCACTGACTTTGGAGGAGCCACCCAGGGGGTACGACATCTGACTGAACAAAATGGCGGCGCTTTTAGAGCTACGGAAGTCAAGAAGACTGATTATGTGTATTCAATCTCCCTCAGTCATACGGTCTTTGACTTCGACAGTTAATCCCCCTGCCTGTGGCGATGAAGTGAAGCATAATTGCTTCCTAGCTCCGCGCACCATGAGAACCGGCCTAGGTGGTATGAAGGTTAAGCTCTTCACGTTCACGCGCAGGTGACGTGGCCATGATTCCCGTCTGAGTAAGTTATTCAATCGAATATCTCCGTCTGTCTGCTTGGACAATTAGTTTTAGTCTGCTAAAAGCTTTACGGCGCTCGCCATATGGTCATTTGAGCGCGAGGGACCTAGGTTGGTTGTTTTCACGTTAGGTCGTAGCACGGCTTGATTTTGCTTTGAAAGTCGGGTGGTTGAAGTTGACGTATCCAAAAATGCATCGTAAAAGTATGATTATTTAGAGTTTGCCGCAAAGAGCAAAGGCTTTTACAAAATCGAGAATCCTCTTTGGATCAACGACGGAGAAAATATTCCATAAAACAGTGTCCATTAAAAAATTTTTTTTTCCGGTCTCTCCAAAGTCCCTTTTTTGTGTTTCCTTTAAACGCCCCTAATCTTCGGCACTCATGAATGACCTTATTGTGTTGCAAGTGCCGTAAAACTCGTACTAAAAACAAAAACTGCCCAAACAAAGTTTAAGAACGCCCAGTTAGTGAATTGAACCAGGGCTATCAGCAGCATAACCCAGCGCTGTAATAGCTGAGCTAACGTCGTCCACAGGACTGATGAATATACTGCAATATAGGAGAATAGAGAACTCACTCACAGCGGTCAATGAAACGTACTTGAGCATCTAGCAGTGCTAATGTTGACATAAAAAAGCTGTTGTACTTTAGGAAGGAAATAAAACGTAAACCTTCCTGTTAACTTTTTGAAAACCTTCTCTTTTCTCATTCATTGATTTTTGTCCCAAGCATAATCAAATAGTAGAGATGAAACCTGAAACGCCCTCTGTTTCCATAAAGGGAACAATTTATTGCCTTGTGTTAAAACAAAAAGATCTATTGATTTTTCAAAGTATTTATGGAACAAAATAAATTACTACAACACTGGCGGCTGTTGTCGAGACACTTTGATTTCCTGAGTAAGAGGACTGTTTAATTTCTTATTTCTACATGTACTTTAAGAGTCGACGTTTTATCATAGCTTTTAGGAGGCGGGCTGCTTGGGCTCTGTCTGTTGAGGCAAACATAGGCTGAGAGAATTTCAGCATTTCAGCAGAAAGACTGCATACCTTATGAATATACACTTCTGCAATGGGGAATTGAAGTCCGGTCTTTTATAGGCCTACCTGACTGAAGAACCTAAACATTAGAGCCTGGTTGCCAAGTTCCTTTTCAAAAGGATGCAGGTGTGAACTAGAAAGACGAAACTGTCTGTCTGTCTGTCTGTCTGTCTGTCTGTCTGTCTGTCTGTCTGTCTGTCTGTCTGTCTGTCTGTCTGTCTGTCTGTCACGGTGGCTGATTCTGTGTCTGACATTTTGAGTCACGCTGCCACATGACCTATTGACGAACTTCGGCCATTTATAGGGCAATTAGTTTTTCCAAAAGTTTAAAAAAGAGGTTAAGAAAATTTTAATCAAATGCGATAAATAATGAAAATTTTTAAAAAGCTGATCACTCAGTAATTATTAAAACCACATTAATTGAATCTATCCTGTCATAAATTAGCAAAATTACTGCAAACATCTGCCTTTTCTCAAACTTGATCTTTCAGAACGCAACCAACACTGGACTCATAAAATCGACACGCCCCCGAGATAATACCAGATAGTGTCCCACATTCAATGTCGTTAGGCAGAAACTGACCACATGCAAATTTAATAAGTTCTGTCGATTCCAGGGGGACCCACCGCGTGCGTGAGTGACCTATTTGCAGGGAATATTGGCGGGATTTCTTTTCTTTTTTTTTCTTCTTTGGCTTTATCTATTGATCAGAGGCGCATTTATTTAGCGCCTGTCACGTTTAATCAAGTTGATTTTATGGACATAAGCTTATTCATTTTTTGATAGCACGGTAAACTTTAAGGTTGTGAGTTTGTGTGTGTGTGCGTGAGTGTTTGTTTTTATGTTTTTGTTCATGTATCTGTGTGTGTGTGTGGAGGGGGGTGGGTGGACCTAAGAGAGAGAGAGAGAGAG
>NW_004797394.1:737559-740910 GCF_000002075.1 Aplysia californica
TGTGGGTGTGTGTGTGTGTGTGTGTGTGTGTGTGTGTGTGAGTGTATGTGTGTACGTGAGTGTTTGTGTTTGTGTCTGTGTGTATGTGTGCGCATTTTCGTGTGTGCCTTTCATTCAGCGCGTTTTTTAATTGTTTTGGGGGAGAGGAGGTGTGGGCACTGTTGTTTACTGTATATTTGTATATGTTCTTGTGTCTGACCCTAAACATTGATCCTCTCCGAACCTTAACTTTGGAAAAAAGTAATGCTACGCCCTGTGTGAAATAGGAGATAAAAATCAATGGGTTTCCTGGGCGATTAACCACAAAAAACATCAGGCACAGCATCATGATTCCGTCAGTTCCTTTCTCTCACGTAACTAATTCGCTATGTTTGTTTTGACTGCCGGCAGGGTCCCGTTGTTTTTGTTGAAAACTTGACCGATTTATTAGAATGTTGGGAGTTTTGCCGACCTCTGTTATGGCACGGTGACCGGGGCAATATTGACACGGCTTTTTGGCTTTCTCGGAAAGTTATTAAGTGCTGTGCTGTTATAGGGAGTGCAAACAGTGCTGTATATTGGTTCTGATTCAAATATAATTAATCTAGTATCTAAAAAGAAACATCAGGCCCGCGTTGCTTAGAAGAATCGTTCTCTATGCGTGGCATAGAAGTATCGTTCTCTATGCGTCGCCAAAGATTGTACACAACAAGATATAGTTCACTCAGCCGTGGAAGTCCACGCATTGGTTCAGATGGTGCTGCAGTTTTTGTTTTGAAGTCCCCTTTCGTTTTTCCAGATGAAGAATAGAAATAGCACAGTTTCTCAGTTTCGTTTTTATTGTTTTTCACACAAGAAAGGTAACTCTTGAAGACAGCACCACCGCATTTTGAGGACATTTTTCTTAACTGGCTCAAAGAGAGGAATAGACTATCTTGTTATGTATTATCTTTGGCGCTGAATAGAAGTATCGCAGAAATATTCCTAATTACTTTAGCAAACGCAGAAGGTTGGAGAGCTTTGGATATGTCAAATCGTGTGGTAAATTACTCGAAACTATTGACGATAAACACTTTTCTGCGCAGCTGCATATCTGTAAAGCGCACAGAGAAAGCTGTAGAAAATGGATATGAGCTGCATACATTGTATATTCTATTAATATCATTATTATAGTCTCAGACAGTAGGTAGCTCATCTTTGCTGGAATTAAAATTGTGTCTTTTGCTTGCATCAACGTAGAGCATAACCATTACAACCCCGACACTTCTTCATTCAGCGTAATAAAATGTAATTGTAGAAGAATTAGGACCCGTTCGATCATTAAGGATTCAGGCTACTTCTTCGACTCTGCCTGTCAGGGCCAACCCTGGCTGAGGGTGGTACAGATGTCTCAGCTGAAACTAGGAGATACTCGATAAAAATTCTCCCCATACGGGGATTGAAAGCTTACGTCTCCTGCATGCGCCAGCGAAGAACCTAACAGCTACACCACAGACCTCAGTTCAGCGGACACAGCGCAAATATGGCAACATATTAAATGCAAACAACAGCCGTGTATCCCCAAACACAGCGGACAGAAAGCGACGAGGACTGCAAGGACTGTCCCAAAATGAGATCTCTGTCCTTCCATACATCAGGCCGGTCACCGTAATCTCCTAATCCCAGCCGGCCTATTCAGATTAATCAGACTAACGTTCATGCCTTTTTCAACCTCTCGTCATTATTCTGTCTGTAATTTTCCCCTTTCACCCGCCCGTCCAAACACAATCCCGGGCCAGTTGAACCCACGCCTATTGAATGTCCGGCGTCCAATCTTCGTGTCCTGTCTCGTTGACCAAGTCCTCACCAGACCCGTGCCCAGATTTCAGTTGGCAGGGGCTTTAACCCAATCTGGAGAAAAGCCGACCAGGATTGGCGCGTCTGACTAACCAGAGTGAGGACAACACAGACGTTGACCAGCCGTTGTTTGACAAGACTTGGGCGGACCCAGTAACAAAATGTGGAAATTTGTAATGGTTTTTCCCCAGTACCTTTTCTCTGTGTATATAGAACTCGAGGTCTTTTCAGAGCCTTCCACAAGATGAATCCTTAATCAAGTCCTGGTTCCTTTCTGGGATAGTGTTTTGCAGTTCTGTTGATATTATCTGGTCCCGAAAGCGGTGGAAATCAGTCGAGGGAGATAGTTCTATATTTTCACAGCAGAGATAGCAAATAACACAAAACGCCTTTGAGGACCACTGATAACAGTGCTTCAACGCTCTCATGTGACGAAAATGTGTTATGCTCCTTCATCGTTGAACCCTTCCTGATGCCTACCAGCCCTTGATTACATATATTAGCAATAACCACTTCCCACTTCTTCCTGGCATTTTTTCTATATCATTAGAATGATACTGACCAAAAGGATCACATGTCTAAGATGGCTCCTCTTCTGTATATATATGTAATATAGTATAATTTATGAACTCATTCTGAATAATGGAGAGACTAAAATTCATATTGGCCATTTCATACCAACTATTCAAAATCAACTACTGAGATAGTAAGTGATACCTATATTATACATGTATAAAAAGACTTGAATCAAACCCTCCCCAACGATTTATACAGCAAGCATGCTTGTAGTGGTATCTGCATTTTACATATTCACCCCTGTAGTATATGTCACGGCATAGTAGCATACAACAGAAGTTCAAGTGAACGTACAACGTATCCCTGTGTCTAAAAGAAGCTGAACAGTCAGGCAGACCTGCTACAGAGAACCACCATGTCTGTTCTTGAAGCCGGTGTCCAAGTCTGACGTCATACGAGTAAAAGTTACAAGATGAATCGAGGGATGGGCAGAATCATATTTTTTAACGTTCGTTTTATTTCATATATATATATATATATATATATTTTAAATAATTGATTTTTAAAAATGCCATTACGTTATTTATTTATTTAATTTTTTTTATTGGGGGGGGGTTATTTCGGAAGACAAAGCGAAGTCCACTGAACAACTGGGTTTCTCGAATGATGTTGAATGTCTCCTGATGTATATCAGTTTGACTGTTATATGATCCGGCCTAATGTTTTTTAAGACTAAATTATGATTGTAAAGGTTTTATACAATGTTATTATCCTTGACACTGTATCCATAATTTAGGGATTATCGAACTGGGAAGGCTTCTGATTTCAAAGGAAATACGACGAAGCAGGTTCTCTATGCCAAGGCCGACAATGAACTCTGATAAGGGCAAGGAACTTTCCATTTTGAACATTTGAACCTGGAACCATGGCCAGCCGCTTCAGTGTGTTCCTAAGTAGTCAGATAGGTCTGTCTGTCTGTCTGTCTGTCTGTCTGTCTGTCTGTCTGTCTGTCTGTCTGTC
>NW_004797394.1:743393-747303 GCF_000002075.1 Aplysia californica
CCACACACTGTCAACACACCCAAACAAACATTCCTTTTCTATGCAGAGACTATAGACTATAAAAACTACCAATCGCACCAACATCACCGCTTTTAATAAATACTCGTTTACCCAAACTCTGTTCACAAACTAGTATCAAAGTTTCAGTAACAACAATCATCCGTCAATCTTCTATCCAGTACTCAGCAAACTTATAGCTCCTGCCTGCCTACTCCACACCCTGGCTGGAGGAATCGTGGTGAAACCAGGCGCTCGTCAAAACAATGAAATTGATGAAATCGACATGTTTCTTCCGTTTTTGCAATTTTCATCAAATTGTTGTTTTTTGGGTCTAACACATTTCAGTGTGTTCTTTTATTATCAAATATAACTTTCTCGTCTCCAAAGGACTCTCAAGCTAAGGAAGTCGCAAAACTTTGGCGGCCATTTTCTCGCTAATTTTACATCAGAATCCAGGCGACCCCAACCTCCTTCAATCGCAAATACCTCGATTTCTATTCAAGACAGCTGGGTATTTCTTTAATCAAAAGCAAGACAATTTAACAAGTTTAAAGATGATGTCAATAACTCCATGTACCCCAAAAACTGACAAGCGTCTAACTTCACCGCGTTGTGACACCAATATTTCCCGGTCCAAGGTCAGTGTCTGCCAAATGAGTCTCAACATACCAGCCAAGCACAAGAGTGATTAATTGACCTTGACCTCTCAATACATTATCAGAATATAACAAAATCCCCACTCTTCCCCTTCAGACTCATGCCTGCTTCCTGCACGCGCCAACCGTTGAGTGAACGTCCTCGGTTCCTCACTCCTTAGGACACAGGCAGATGTAGTGTCATTTATGGTTATAGGCGGTGCCTATTGGGGGATAGGTTCGATTCGGTTCGATAGGTAGACAGGGCTAGCCAGATTGAGGGCTAAAAGCAACCACCGTGGCACAAACTCTACGAAGACTACGGTGACGTTCAAGAGCAAACGCGTTTGTTTTTAAGGCTCCGAGTCGGGTTATCGGTTTGAGTTATACAGGGTGCCCACTTGGTGATCTGGTCGGGTCGGGGCGTGTTGATATCCAGATTCAGGTCACAAAGTGGCTATCGTGGAACAAGCCGATCCCCTCGACTTATCGCTTAAGAAACAAACGTTTTTGTTTTCAGGCGACGAGTCGGGCGATCGACCCGACCCGATCCGATCCTACCCGACCCGATCCCATCCGCAATGAGCACCCGATATCAGAGAACCGATCCCCCAGTTGGCACTGGGTATTACGTTTCTGGCGGCTTTAGCAACGATTGTCTAGTTTTTGGCTTTAGAGCACACTATAAATAGACCCCTTCCTCAAACCGATTACCTGACTCGAGGCCTTAAAAAAATGCATTTGCTCTTGAAATTCACCGTCGGCTTCGTTCAGTTTTTGCCACAATGGTCGCTTTTCGCCCTCAATCTGGCTAGCCCGTCTACCAAGCAGAGCCGAACTTAAAGGTCTTCGTCGGCGCCCCAACGACCAAACGGAACCGAGCCGAACCGATCTTGTCTATGCGAACCGAGTATAATAGGTTCTTTTATATTGCACTCAGAAGATGTTGGATTTACATGGATTTACTTGGATCCAGAGCTAGAATCATAGCAGGCGGCACATGTCCAAAGCTGCTCATCTTTCCAGCGTCCACCTCAGGGTCTTCCTGCTAATTGTCTCCATGAGGAGCTGGTTTGAGACACGCCTGACCACTCCTCGGAGCAAACTTTTTTTTTCGCTGTGCCGCGCACACACTTTTCTTTTATTGTGCTGAGTGTGTGGGAGTCTGTCTCCTCTTGGTTGTGAAGGCTCCCCTTGCATCAGAAGATGTTGGTTCGATAAAAAAAAATCTCGGTTTTTTTCAAAGCTGTACATACTTAGCAATGGTTGGACCTGACAGGCAAGAATGAAATAGACTGCCTCCTAAATGATTTAAATGTGCCTTTGGGGGTCGCGCAATTTTAACATTTTACTATAAAATCTCCTCGGCACATTTTACGTGAGGACAGGACCAACGACCCCAAACTCAAAGTTTAAAAACAAGCTATAACTACTCACCATAACAATGAGAAAACAAACGCCTCTCTTTCCGTCTAACATACCTAAAACACACACACACACACACACACACACACACACACACACACACACACACACACATACACACACACATACACACACACACATACCCACATGCGCGCACACATAGAAACGCACAAGTAGGTTATATTATGTTTATGTATTCAGCGGTACATACATATTAAAATTACTGTCTTGTGTAACAATAATAATAATAATAATAATATGTGTCTTTTGTCTACAACGTTCCATATGACCCGGACTCGTAATCGTGCGATTGCAGGTTCGAGGGTTCGGGTCTCATTTCGGTGCGACATTGTGGAACTTGACAGGAATTTCCCACTTGGACGTTTAAACTCGGAGGTTCCGACTCTTAGATAAACTAACAATGTTGATAGAGGCGTTAAACCTATACCACCTCACTTCTTAAAATCAACCATATTGTGCACTTCTGCGTTAAAGAATAGATTTAATAAATTTGACATTGCCAAACAAACCTAAGGAAGATAGTGAATAATTGAATTGTGTGCTCCAGGTGTTGACCATTACTCTCTAGACAAGCTTCAACACACCACTAGAAATTTCGAATAACCTCATGGCATGTTTCTGGTTCGATTATTGGGATATTCTGTTCAACATTGAGTTTTAATTGTTCGATTGTTTGGTGGTTGTTTTCGTAAACTGCCCCAAAAAAGAAATCCCTATGGAAATAATTTAGTACGTTTTCGGCTTCAAACTGTTCCTGAAGCCTTTCTTGGAACAATTCAATTACTTCTTTTTGATGCATGTCGTGTGACCCTATCAACTGGGTACAGGCCCCTTCAAAAGCATAGTACTTTCTCCTCCCCAAACTTCTCTTAAACTAATTTCTCAGCAGGCTGAGAAATCCGGTTGTTGTTTTGTAATTCCAGCCTTGAAACATGAGCGAACAAATCACACCCCTTTAGCTGAATGCAATTAAAACGTACAATTTTGAGTTTTACCCAATTTTGGATGCCTTTTTCAAAACTTAATATTTCAGGAACTTGTCAGTTGATATTTTTTATATTGAAATGTTTGACGTCCCCTGAGCGGAATGTTATTTTTTCGAAGTTATATCGAAAGTTATGCTAAAATGACCGAGTTATTGCCCTTAAGTTGGTTCTCTCTCTCTCTCTCTCTCTCTCTCTCTCTCTCTCTCTCTCTCTCTCTCTCTCTCTCTCTCTCTCTTTCTCTCTCTTCTCTCTCTCTCTTCGCTCTCTTTCTTTCTGTAATCCCGCAGGTCACATTTCCTCTTTTTCTTGGGATCGTTTTCCTGTTACTCCCACCTTACGTCCCAGCCATTGTCTGCCTGTCTGTCTATCTGTCTGTCTGTCTTTCAGTCTGTTTAAATTTCCCTATATCGAAACCCCATTTCCCCTATTATGTTTGGTCTCACTTCACCTCTGAACAATTGTCTGTTTGTCTGTCTGCCTGTCTGACCTTCTCTTATACCGAAACCTCATTTCTTCCATTCTCCAAAGGTCTCATTCAATCCCGGGAAAAAACGCACATCTCCTGCCCAGCACCGCTCAGAGTTCCATTGTTCAGGGCCTTCTCTGGCTTCGCCTCTTCCGTGCCATTTCACTCTTCCCGGAGATCTGTGATGTGCTCAATGCCACATAATGAAATCTGCTTATAAGACATCTCCCCGACCCTAATTCCTCACGGAACACTGAGCCCATTTCCCGACCCCTCTCCTTTCCTCTCGCACCCCCTCACTTTTTATTTAAATGTCCACCTACTTAAACTTAAACATCATGGGCGATTTGAGAAACGTGTGTTTCAGGTCCTCTACC
>NW_004797394.1:747403-750239 GCF_000002075.1 Aplysia californica
AGAGAGAGAGAGTAAGTGGATGACTGAGTGAGTGGGAGTCTGTGTGTGTGTGTGTGTGTGTGTGTGTGTGTTTGTGTTTGTGTGTTTGTGTGTTCTAGAGAGTGAGTGAGAAAGTGAGTTGTGAAGTGAATGTGTGTGCGAGTGAGAGACCGTGTGCGAAAGTGAGTGAGTGATTGAGTGAACAAGTGCAAGGTTACGAGGGTAAATAAGGATAAGGGACTTCTGAGAGATTGATTAGCACGGCGAATGGGTGGGTCAGTAAGTAATTTGGGAATTGAGAAAACCAAACAGATAAAGGAGTCAATTTGAGAGTCACTGAGAGAAGCGATTAGTTAGTTGAGAAACTAGGACGCAAAAAAAAAGAATTAGAAATGGAAATGGCGAAGGTAAGTGGGATTTGGGTCGGGGTAATAGGCAAATTAAGAGTAGAAGAGAGAGAGAGAGAGAGAGAGAGAGAGAGAGAGAGAGAGAGAGAGAGAGAGAGAGAGAGAAGAAAGAGAAACAGAGGGAGTTGCAGAGGTGGCGACTGAGGGGCAGAGGGAGATACAAAAACTCGGAGATAATGAACACAGAAAAACAGAGAAGAAGACAAGAAATAGAAATATAACGAATCTTAACGAATAAGAGACTAAAAGTGAGAAGAAAGTATAGGCAAAGTCGCCACAGAACGAAAATAGCAAAAACAACACAGGCTCTAGTGACCTAATATACTCACCACAGGCTTGCCGTTCGCTGGACTCATGTGCGTGTCGAAGACCTGGACTTTGACGCTGCAGTCCAAGATGACCGCTCGCTCGATCCTCAACATCCACACGGCTCGGCCTGGGGTGGACAAAGTCACATCACAAACCCCCGGGCTGATTCTGCGAAGGAATACACGTCCGAGTACATCAGGGATAATGGTAAAAAAATAATCAGAGATAATTATAATCATACTGACTTATTCCGAGAAAAGATTGTAGGTTATTTTCCATCTCCACAGATGAACATGTTTGCGCCGAATTTGTTTGCCGGTTCACTTCTGAGATGATGACGCAACTAGCTTGTAAGGGCAACGCAAGCCTATAAATGCCGGTTGCACTAAGTGCGAGCAATATATCGATGATCGACAGGAAGGTATCATACTAGGCCCATGAACGAAGCCCCTGGAAAGGAATTGATGTACCTGGGTATTTATTAAATATAGGAAGATGCTGCGCACGTGAAAACTCTGTTTCAAGATATGTTTTAAAAGGACGACTAACTCTATGTCGTCGACCACATGTTCCGATGTACTGCGTCCAAAAGCTTGAAAATGTTTAAAAAAAATAAAATTATAGCAGTTTCTTGATCTGTCTACTACTACTACTACTACTACTACTACTACTACTACTACTACTACTACTACTAGACTGCTAACAATTATAATATATGGTAGCTATATATCACTCAACCCCGGTTAAAGTGCACAGGCTCTAGGCGCTTTACATGCAGAGTAGAACTCTCTTATGCTGATTTAAAAATTTCATGGGAACAAAAAATAAATCTTTGTTGGCTTTCACAGGAGTTATATTGGAACTGTCAGCTTGCACCTTCTGGCTAATCTAAACCATGTCGACGAAGGCCAAAACTGTTACAAGCACTTACTTTTTTTTAAAAGTGAAAGGGCGTGAGGTTGGAAAGACAACTTTTTCGGGGGAGGGGGGGGGGGCATTGCTAATATGTGGGCATTTTTTTATTGGGGGGAAAGTGAGGAGGTGGGAAAAATTGTAGCGGCCGTCGTCCTTAAAACTGGTGTTGTTAGGAGCATAAAACATCTGGAATGTGTTTGTAATAACTAAAACAGATTTAAAAGGTATTTGTAATATTGGAAAGGCATTTAATGTAATTGTGATATTTGAAACATTTAAATTTACTTGTAATATTTGAAACATTATAAATGTATTTGTAATACCCGAAACATTTGAAATGCATTTGTAATATTTGGCACATTTGAAATATTTGTAGCATCTAAGAGAGAAGCCAAGGACAAACCTGTGATCTCCCGCTCCCTCGAGGACCGCTGCCGGGACGTGGCGATAGAAATTGTTGCAGTGAGGATGTCTCATGGGATCTGAGAACAGAAAAGGTTGTTTTGTTTTACTTTTAAAAAGTTTTACAGCATTTGCAGCACAGTTAGGTTATATACGTGTCAAATATTAGAGGTGTTGCAAGAGAGTAACAAACACATAGAAAGAGGAGAGATAAAGGCGATAGACGTTTGATAGGAAAGAAGGAGCAAAACCACAGCATAGCACCCACCAAGGTTGAACATATTATTTTTAAGGTCACTTCAAAACTTTGAGTCATTTTGAAAAATGTTGTTTTCTCAATGCAGGCGTTTTTGCGTCCCCATTGACACAATTTAGATCAATTACGAGCCGGGCTTCCGTCGTGCCTGTCAAGAACAACCCAGATATAGCATCCCAGCAGAAAGGCTGAGAAAACAAAGGAAAATTCTCTCCCTTGGAATACGAACTAGGCACTCTGGGGTACTACGGGGAAGGGCCTAGCCATTAGACAACGCACATCGGTGATAATTTTAAGTGGATATAAAGAACCGTTGATGGTGGGTGATGTTCTTTTGCATTTTGCTGGTGATTATTGCACAAGTAATGTTTTTGCCCGGTTTTCCGCTCTGAAAGAAGTATGGGAGATACCATTTCAGTACAACGATTTATAACTTGGGTGTTAACATGTTTTTCTACTTTTATAGTAGCATTATATTGGTCATTCAAGCTGTAGTTTGTCTTTATGCTCTATGTCATCTCTCTCTCTCTCTCTCTCTCTCTCTCTCTCTCTCTCTCTCTCTCTCTCT
>NW_004797394.1:751264-752861 GCF_000002075.1 Aplysia californica
AAAACCTTTAAAATACACACAAACAAAAAAAACAACCCAAAAAAACAACCAACGTTATAAAACAGAAGTTTTTTCCAGGACAGAAAAAAATAATAATTTAAAAATAGAATCCCTGACATTTCTCGAATGTCATTGTGCGGTCATCCTGGAAAAAGAATCCCCGCAAATATAAGACCCGGCCCAGTTCTAACGGTGGCTGTCTGCAAACAAAACTTCGACAATCTTTCGTGTGGGTGTACGGAGAACGCTGTCTGTCATAGAGCTTGTGTATTACGAAACGACTTCTGCGTGATGAGGAACAAAGGCTGTCAACTTATTAGTTCTCACACCGCTCCTCTTCGTGATGGTGCACAGAAAATAGTGAATTAACATCGTTGTTCCTTTCTTTTTCCAGCTGGCAAGTTTTAACCTTTTCTTTCTGTTATAGAGCAGAACTCTTTTGTATCTAAAATCCTGAATTTTTATTCCAATCTCTCCTTCTTATTCAAAGATGTGGTCGGTCCCACTTCAAACTTTCCCCCCTTCACAGTTAATGAAAATAAAGAAAAACAAACAAACACACAAACAAATAAACAAACAAACAAGCAAGCTAACAAACACAAACAAACAAACAAAACTAACACCGTTTCTTAACGTTTTCTTTTTTTTAAACTCTCGAACATTTTGAGTAGAGCTGGGCGAGGATTCAATTCCGGAACCGATTCCTACGATTAATGCTGCGGAAGAGAAGTTCCGACTCCTTTTTACATATTATACAAACGGTTACCAGTTACTGTAATCATTAAAATGTTGTTGTTTTTTTAGAATTCTAAACGTTACAGGGACAGATCAGGGAAACGTAGCTTTTTTGAGAGCTTTCGAGCCTCCTCGTTATCAACTTCCTCATGATCGCCAATGTCTGTCGCAGATCTGGCACTGGATGATGATGATTTTTGAAGAATAAAAGTTGATGTTTCGTAATGTTCCGAAATCAAGGTTATCATAAATCTTGAAAACGTTCAGAGCCAATCAGGTAACCACCGGGAGAAATCACATCGTTAGGAAGTAAGTAATTGGGTTCGGAGTCGATTCCAACGATTCCTAACTTTCACTAATCGGGAACCTAGCCGCCCAGCCCTAATTTTGAGAGCACATGTGTAGGTGCTTGCGAGTGTGTGTGTGTGTCAGAGATAACACCTGTGTGCGTGTATATGTATGTCTGTGCGTTTGTTTGTGTGTGTGTGTATGTCTGTACATATGTGTGGGTGTGTATGTTTATGTGTGTATAAGTATGTGTGTGTGTGTATATGTGTGTGTATTTATGGACGTGTGTGTGTGTGAGTGTGTGTGTGTGTAATAGGTGGTTAGTAGGTGCTCTGATGTGGTTTGGTCCTGCTTTCTTATGAGCATATTATACCATCGTTATCTCACCGTCTTTGTACGTCACTCTAAAGTAACACCTCTAATCTAACATGATCTTTTTGTACTGCAAGTGTCATAAACCTCATACTAATTCTAAAATGATTATGATACAGAAAGAGAGTGAGTCAGAGATAGATAGAAAGATAGATAGATAGATAGATAGATAGATAGATAGATAGATAGATAGATAGATAGA